>NW_027365247.1:0-128052 GCF_046119375.1 Phyllobates terribilis
CCTCCATACACAAACACAGTTCTAACACATAATAGCTTTTCTACAGCTTTGAAGTATGCACTCACACCTCTGTTACATACACGCACTGTTTTGCTACATACTTGTACACAGCTTTCTTACATACACCAACAGCTCTCTTATATACTCATGCAGCTCCACACACACAAACACTTATATATATATATATATATATATATATATATATGTACACTCATCCATCGTATACATTACCACATCTTGAAATTCCTTCCAGGAATGTGACTGATCACATGACCTGAAAGGTTCAATGGCTAATCAACAACTTTGTTTGATTGGGACCCTATCCATGCCACCTCACATATCAGGAGTGTCGTTCTTCTTTTCATAAAGAGGTCCAAGGGCTAGTCTTGCAGAAGTTTTTTCAGCTACACAGGATGCGCAACATCCGTGCAAGTCCTGGTGACTTTCTCCCCTGCACTGCACCGATCAGATAGATCAGTGTGGGGCAGGAGAAAGGAGAACAGTTCTTTCAGTGATCATGAAGGATGCTGTCAGTGTTTTCCTCCATCAGAATAAGCAGCCTCTAGACTGTAAGAAACACACACATTTTAACATCATTTTGATTGTCTAAAATTTACTGCAGCTAAAAATTACATTTGGTTTACAATGCATTTTGCCAGATATGTTGTCACTTGTCAAAGCTAAGAATTTTACATGCTGGGTTTTTTTATGGCACATTTAGCACTGATAAGTTGTCACACTCTTGCTTAATATGTTAACATTCTGTCTGTAAACTGTATATGCATAGCTACCTTTTTGAAGCAATATTGAGATTTACTTAAGAACGTGGGGCCCAATAAATACCATCAATGGTGCCCAGTCCAAGAGATGGTGGATCCTATAGGTAAACACCACCTCATCATGCACTAAAACTTACTAAAAAAAAAAAAGATGTGAAGTTCACACATATAGAAAATGGACATTTTGTGAATACATATTACACGTATTGTAAAATAGATAGAGCTCATATGTAGAGTTTGTTTGATAAACTTTCCTACTACTTTGTCTAAATTAGAAGCAAATTGGTTGAACATTACTTCTACCTAAAATGGCAGAAAACGCACCTATCTTGGTGATGGACAGGACAGCTAGAGGGGATATGGAGGAGGCTGTTATTTTTTTTTTAATAGGTGTACTTTCACCAATTTGCTGATAATTCATTGAAAGTAGATGATCGGTACAATTGCTGCCAATGCATTTTTTAAAGCTGTATTGTCATGAGTCAAATTTGATCATGTTAGGTTCTTGCATAGGTCCTATAGCATTGATAAGTTTCCACCCTCTTTCCTACATACACACATCTCTCCTGCATACACACAACTCTACTACTATCACACACGCAATTTTCCGAAATACACACACAACTCTCCTCCATACACAAACACAGTTCTAACACATATAGCTTTTCTACAGCTTTGAAGTATGCACTCACACCTCTGTTACATACACGCACTGTTTTGCTACATACTTGTACACAGCTTTCTTACATACACCAACAGCTCTCTTATATACTCATGCAGCTCCACACACACAAACACTTATATATATATATATATATATATATATATGTACACTCATCCATCGTATACATTACCACATCTTGAAATTCCTTCCAGGAATGTGACTGATCACATGACCTGAAAGGTTCAATGGCTAATCAACAACTTTGTTTGATTGGGACCCTATCCATGCCACCTCACATATCAGGAGTGTCGTTCTTCTTTTCATAAAGAGGTCCAAGGGCTAGTCTTGCAGAAGTTTTTTCAGCTACACAGGATGCGCAACATCCGTGCAAGTCCTGGTGACTTTCTCCCCTGCACTGCACCGATCAGATAGATCAGTGTGGGGCAGGAGAAAGGAGAACAGTTCTTTCAGTGATCATGAAGGATGCTGTCAGTGTTTTCCTCCATCAGAATAAGCAGCCTCTAGACTGTAAGAAACACACACATTTTAACATCATTTTGATTGTCTAAAATTTACTGCAGCTAAAAATTACATTTGGTTTACAATGCATTTTGCCAGATATGTTGTCACTTGTCAAAGCTAAGAATTTTACATGCTGGGTTTTTTTATGGCACATTTAGCACTGATAAGTTGTCACACTCTTGCTTAATATGTTAACATTCTGTCTGTAAACTGTATATGCATAGCTACCTTTTTGAAGCAATATTGAGATTTACTTAAGAACGTGGGGCCCAATAAATACCATCAATGGTGCCCAGTCCAAGAGATGGTGGATCCTATAGGTAAACACCACCTCATCATGCACTAAAACTTACTAAAAAAAAAAAAGATGTGAAGTTCACACATATAGAAAATGGACATTTTGTGAATACATATTACACGTATTGTAAAATAGATAGAGCTCATATGTAGAGTTTGTTTGATAAACTTTCCTACTACTTTGTCTAAATTAGAAGCAAATTGGTTGAACATTACTTCTACCTAAAATGGCAGAAAACGCACCTATCTTGGTGATGGACAGGACAGCTAGAGGGGATATGGAGGAGGCTGTTATTTTTTTTTTAATAGGTGTACTTTCACCAATTTGCTGATAATTCATTGAAAGTAGATGATCGGTACAATTGCTGCCAATGCATTTTTTAAAGCTGTATTGTCATGAGTCAAATTTGATCATGTTAGGTTCTTGCATAGGTCCTATAGCATTGATAAGTTTCCACCCTCTTTCCTACATACACACATCTCTCCTGCATACACACAACTCTACTACTATCACACACGCAATTTTCCGAAATACACACACAACTCTCCTCCATACACAAACACAGTTCTAACACATATAGCTTTTCTACAGCTTTGAAGTATGCACTCACACCTCTGTTACATACACGCACTGTTTTGCTACATACTTGTACACAGCTTTCTTACATACACCAACAGCTCTCTTATATACTCATGCAGCTCCACACACACAAACACTTATATATATATATATATATATATATATATATATGTACACTCATCCATCGTATACATTACCACATCTTGAAATTCCTTCCAGGAATGTGACTGATCACATGACCTGAAAGGTTCAATGGCTAATCAACAACTTTGTTTGATTGGGACCCTATCCATGCCACCTCACATATCAGGAGTGTCGTTCTTCTTTTCATAAAGAGGTCCAAGGGCTAGTCTTGCAGAAGTTTTTTCAGCTACACAGGATGCGCAACATCCGTGCAAGTCCTGGTGACTTTCTCCCCTGCACTGCACCGATCAGATAGATCAGTGTGGGGCAGGAGAAAGGAGAACAGTTCTTTCAGTGATCATGAAGGATGCTGTCAGTGTTTTCCTCCATCAGAATAAGCAGCCTCTAGACTGTAAGAAACACACACATTTTAACATCATTTTGATTGTCTAAAATTTACTGCAGCTAAAAATTACATTTGGTTTACAATGCATTTTGCCAGATATGTTGTCACTTGTCAAAGCTAAGAATTTTACATGCTGGGTTTTTTTATGGCACATTTAGCACTGATAAGTTGTCACACTCTTGCTTAATATGTTAACATTCTGTCTGTAAACTGTATATGCATAGCTACCTTTTTGAAGCAATATTGAGATTTACTTAAGAACGTGGGGCCCAATAAATACCATCAATGGTGCCCAGTCCAAGAGATGGTGGATCCTATAGGTAAACACCACCTCATCATGCACTAAAACTTACTAAAAAAAAAAAAGATGTGAAGTTCACACATATAGAAAATGGACATTTTGTGAATACATATTACACGTATTGTAAAATAGATAGAGCTCATATGTAGAGTTTGTTTGATAAACTTTCCTACTACTTTGTCTAAATTAGAAGCAAATTGGTTGAACATTACTTCTACCTAAAATGGCAGAAAACGCACCTATCTTGGTGATGGACAGGACAGCTAGAGGGGATATGGAGGAGGCTGTTATTTTTTTTTTAATAGGTGTACTTTCACCAATTTGCTGATAATTCATTGAAAGTAGATGATCGGTACAATTGCTGCCAATGCATTTTTTAAAGCTGTATTGTCATGAGTCAAATTTGATCATGTTAGGTTCTTGCATAGGTCCTATAGCATTGATAAGTTTCCACCCTCTTTCCTACATACACACATCTCTCCTGCATACACACAACTCTACTACTATCACACACGCAATTTTCCGAAATACACACACAACTCTCCTCCATACACAAACACAGTTCTAACACATATAGCTTTTCTACAGCTTTGAAGTATGCACTCACACCTCTGTTACATACACGCACTGTTTTGCTACATACTTGTACACAGCTTTCTTACATACACCAACAGCTCTCTTATATACTCATGCAGCTCCACACACACAAACACTTATATATATATATATATATGTACACTCATCCATCGTATACATTACCACATCTTGAAATTCCTTCCAGGAATGTGACTGATCACATGACCTGAAAGGTTCAATGGCTAATCAACAACTTTGTTTGATTGGGACCCTATCCATGCCACCTCACATATCAGGAGTGTCGTTCTTCTTTTCATAAAGAGGTCCAAGGGCTAGTCTTGCAGAAGTTTTTTCAGCTACACAGGATGCGCAACATCCGTGCAAGTCCTGGTGACTTTCTCCCCTGCACTGCACCGATCAGATAGATCAGTGTGGGGCAGGAGAAAGGAGAACAGTTCTTTCAGTGATCATGAAGGATGCTGTCAGTGTTTTCCTCCATCAGAATAAGCAGCCTCTAGACTGTAAGAAACACACACATTTTAACATCATTTTGATTGTCTAAAATTTACTGCAGCTAAAAATTACATTTGGTTTACAATGCATTTTGCCAGATATGTTGTCACTTGTCAAAGCTAAGAATTTTACATGCTGGGTTTTTTTATGGCACATTTAGCACTGATAAGTTGTCACACTCTTGCTTAATATGTTAACATTCTGTCTGTAAACTGTATATGCATAGCTACCTTTTTGAAGCAATATTGAGATTTACTTAAGAACGTGGGGCCCAATAAATACCATCAATGGTGCCCAGTCCAAGAGATGGTGGATCCTATAGGTAAACACCACCTCATCATGCACTAAAACTTACTAAAAAAAAAAAAGATGTGAAGTTCACACATATAGAAAATGGACATTTTGTGAATACATATTACACGTATTGTAAAATAGATAGAGCTCATATGTAGAGTTTGTTTGATAAACTTTCCTACTACTTTGTCTAAATTAGAAGCAAATTGGTTGAACATTACTTCTACCTAAAATGGCAGAAAACGCACCTATCTTGGTGATGGACAGGACAGCTAGAGGGGATATGGAGGAGGCTGTTATTTTTTTTTTAATAGGTGTACTTTCACCAATTTGCTGATAATTCATTGAAAGTAGATGATCGGTACAATTGCTGCCAATGCATTTTTTAAAGCTGTATTGTCATGAGTCAAATTTGATCATGTTAGGTTCTTGCATAGGTCCTATAGCATTGATAAGTTTCCACCCTCTTTCCTACATACACACATCTCTCCTGCATACACACAACTCTACTACTATCACACACGCAATTTTCCGAAATACACACACAACTCTCCTCCATACACAAACACAGTTCTAACACATATAGCTTTTCTACAGCTTTGAAGTATGCACTCACACCTCTGTTACATACACGCACTGTTTTGCTACATACTTGTACACAGCTTTCTTACATACACCAACAGCTCTCTTATATACTCATGCAGCTCCACACACACAAACACTTATATATATATATATATATATATATATATATGTACACTCATCCATCGTATACATTACCACATCTTGAAATTCCTTCCAGGAATGTGACTGATCACATGACCTGAAAGGTTCAATGGCTAATCAACAACTTTGTTTGATTGGGACCCTATCCATGCCACCTCACATATCAGGAGTGTCGTTCTTCTTTTCATAAAGAGGTCCAAGGGCTAGTCTTGCAGAAGTTTTTTCAGCTACACAGGATGCGCAACATCCGTGCAAGTCCTGGTGACTTTCTCCCCTGCACTGCACCGATCAGATAGATCAGTGTGGGGCAGGAGAAAGGAGAACAGTTCTTTCAGTGATCATGAAGGATGCTGTCAGTGTTTTCCTCCATCAGAATAAGCAGCCTCTAGACTGTAAGAAACACACACATTTTAACATCATTTTGATTGTCTAAAATTTACTGCAGCTAAAAATTACATTTGGTTTACAATGCATTTTGCCAGATATGTTGTCACTTGTCAAAGCTAAGAATTTTACATGCTGGGTTTTTTTATGGCACATTTAGCACTGATAAGTTGTCACACTCTTGCTTAATATGTTAACATTCTGTCTGTAAACTGTATATGCATAGCTACCTTTTTGAAGCAATATTGAGATTTACTTAAGAACGTGGGGCCCAATAAATACCATCAATGGTGCCCAGTCCAAGAGATGGTGGATCCTATAGGTAAACACCACCTCATCATGCACTAAAACTTACTAAAAAAAAAAAAGATGTGAAGTTCACACATATAGAAAATGGACATTTTGTGAATACATATTACACGTATTGTAAAATAGATAGAGCTCATATGTAGAGTTTGTTTGATAAACTTTCCTACTACTTTGTCTAAATTAGAAGCAAATTGGTTGAACATTACTTCTACCTAAAATGGCAGAAAACGCACCTATCTTGGTGATGGACAGGACAGCTAGAGGGGATATGGAGGAGGCTGTTATTTTTTTTTTAATAGGTGTACTTTCACCAATTTGCTGATAATTCATTGAAAGTAGATGATCGGTACAATTGCTGCCAATGCATTTTTTAAAGCTGTATTGTCATGAGTCAAATTTGATCATGTTAGGTTCTTGCATAGGTCCTATAGCATTGATAAGTTTCCACCCTCTTTCCTACATACACACATCTCTCCTGCATACACACAACTCTACTACTATCACACACGCAATTTTCCGAAATACACACACAACTCTCCTCCATACACAAACACAGTTCTAACACATATAGCTTTTCTACAGCTTTGAAGTATGCACTCACACCTCTGTTACATACACGCACTGTTTTGCTACATACTTGTACACAGCTTTCTTACATACACCAACAGCTCTCTTATATACTCATGCAGCTCCACACACACAAACACTTATATATATATATATATATATATATATATATATGTACACTCATCCATCGTATACATTACCACATCTTGAAATTCCTTCCAGGAATGTGACTGATCACATGACCTGAAAGGTTCAATGGCTAATCAACAACTTTGTTTGATTGGGACCCTATCCATGCCACCTCACATATCAGGAGTGTCGTTCTTCTTTTCATAAAGAGGTCCAAGGGCTAGTCTTGCAGAAGTTTTTTCAGCTACACAGGATGCGCAACATCCGTGCAAGTCCTGGTGACTTTCTCCCCTGCACTGCACCGATCAGATAGATCAGTGTGGGGCAGGAGAAAGGAGAACAGTTCTTTCAGTGATCATGAAGGATGCTGTCAGTGTTTTCCTCCATCAGAATAAGCAGCCTCTAGACTGTAAGAAACACACACATTTTAACATCATTTTGATTGTCTAAAATTTACTGCAGCTAAAAATTACATTTGGTTTACAATGCATTTTGCCAGATATGTTGTCACTTGTCAAAGCTAAGAATTTTACATGCTGGGTTTTTTTATGGCACATTTAGCACTGATAAGTTGTCACACTCTTGCTTAATATGTTAACATTCTGTCTGTAAACTGTATATGCATAGCTACCTTTTTGAAGCAATATTGAGATTTACTTAAGAACGTGGGGCCCAATAAATACCATCAATGGTGCCCAGTCCAAGAGATGGTGGATCCTATAGGTAAACACCACCTCATCATGCACTAAAACTTACTAAAAAAAAAAAAGATGTGAAGTTCACACATATAGAAAATGGACATTTTGTGAATACATATTACACGTATTGTAAAATAGATAGAGCTCATATGTAGAGTTTGTTTGATAAACTTTCCTACTACTTTGTCTAAATTAGAAGCAAATTGGTTGAACATTACTTCTACCTAAAATGGCAGAAAACGCACCTATCTTGGTGATGGACAGGACAGCTAGAGGGGATATGGAGGAGGCTGTTATTTTTTTTTTAATAGGTGTACTTTCACCAATTTGCTGATAATTCATTGAAAGTAGATGATCGGTACAATTGCTGCCAATGCATTTTTTAAAGCTGTATTGTCATGAGTCAAATTTGATCATGTTAGGTTCTTGCATAGGTCCTATAGCATTGATAAGTTTCCACCCTCTTTCCTACATACACACATCTCTCCTGCATACACACAACTCTACTACTATCACACACGCAATTTTCCGAAATACACACACAACTCTCCTCCATACACAAACACAGTTCTAACACATATAGCTTTTCTACAGCTTTGAAGTATGCACTCACACCTCTGTTACATACACGCACTGTTTTGCTACATACTTGTACACAGCTTTCTTACATACACCAACAGCTCTCTTATATACTCATGCAGCTCCACACACACAAACACTTATATATATATATACATATATATATGTACACTCATCCATCGTATACATTACCACATCTTGAAATTCCTTCCAGGAATGTGACTGATCACATGACCTGAAAGGTTCAATGGCTAATCAACAACTTTGTTTGATTGGGACCCTATCCATGCCACCTCACATATCAGGAGTGTCGTTCTTCTTTTCATAAAGAGGTCCAAGGGCTAGTCTTGCAGAAGTTTTTTCAGCTACACAGGATGCGCAACATCCGTGCAAGTCCTGGTGACTTTCTCCCCTGCACTGCACCGATCAGATAGATCAGTGTGGGGCAGGAGAAAGGAGAACAGTTCTTTCAGTGATCATGAAGGATGCTGTCAGTGTTTTCCTCCATCAGAATAAGCAGCCTCTAGACTGTAAGAAACACACACATTTTAACATCATTTTGATTGTCTAAAATTTACTGCAGCTAAAAATTACATTTGGTTTACAATGCATTTTGCCAGATATGTTGTCACTTGTCAAAGCTAAGAATTTTACATGCTGGGTTTTTTTATGGCACATTTAGCACTGATAAGTTGTCACACTCTTGCTTAATATGTTAACATTCTGTCTGTAAACTGTATATGCATAGCTACCTTTTTGAAGCAATATTGAGATTTACTTAAGAACGTGGGGCCCAATAAATACCATCAATGGTGCCCAGTCCAAGAGATGGTGGATCCTATAGGTAAACACCACCTCATCATGCACTAAAACTTACTAAAAAAAAAAAAGATGTGAAGTTCACACATATAGAAAATGGACATTTTGTGAATACATATTACACGTATTGTAAAATAGATAGAGCTCATATGTAGAGTTTGTTTGATAAACTTTCCTACTACTTTGTCTAAATTAGAAGCAAATTGGTTGAACATTACTTCTACCTAAAATGGCAGAAAACGCACCTATCTTGGTGATGGACAGGACAGCTAGAGGGGATATGGAGGAGGCTGTTATTTTTTTTTTAATAGGTGTACTTTCACCAATTTGCTGATAATTCATTGAAAGTAGATGATCGGTACAATTGCTGCCAATGCATTTTTTAAAGCTGTATTGTCATGAGTCAAATTTGATCATGTTAGGTTCTTGCATAGGTCCTATAGCATTGATAAGTTTCCACCCTCTTTCCTACATACACACATCTCTCCTGCATACACACAACTCTACTACTATCACACACGCAATTTTCCGAAATACACACACAACTCTCCTCCATACACAAACACAGTTCTAACACATATAGCTTTTCTACAGCTTTGAAGTATGCACTCACACCTCTGTTACATACACGCACTGTTTTGCTACATACTTGTACACAGCTTTCTTACATACACCAACAGCTCTCTTATATACTCATGCAGCTCCACACACACAAACACTTATATATATATATATATATATATATATGTACACTCATCCATCGTATACATTACCACATCTTGAAATTCCTTCCAGGAATGTGACTGATCACATGACCTGAAAGGTTCAATGGCTAATCAACAACTTTGTTTGATTGGGACCCTATCCATGCCACCTCACATATCAGGAGTGTCGTTCTTCTTTTCATAAAGAGGTCCAAGGGCTAGTCTTGCAGAAGTTTTTTCAGCTACACAGGATGCGCAACATCCGTGCAAGTCCTGGTGACTTTCTCCCCTGCACTGCACCGATCAGATAGATCAGTGTGGGGCAGGAGAAAGGAGAACAGTTCTTTCAGTGATCATGAAGGATGCTGTCAGTGTTTTCCTCCATCAGAATAAGCAGCCTCTAGACTGTAAGAAACACACACATTTTAACATCATTTTGATTGTCTAAAATTTACTGCAGCTAAAAATTACATTTGGTTTACAATGCATTTTGCCAGATATGTTGTCACTTGTCAAAGCTAAGAATTTTACATGCTGGGTTTTTTTATGGCACATTTAGCACTGATAAGTTGTCACACTCTTGCTTAATATGTTAACATTCTGTCTGTAAACTGTATATGCATAGCTACCTTTTTGAAGCAATATTGAGATTTACTTAAGAACGTGGGGCCCAATAAATACCATCAATGGTGCCCAGTCCAAGAGATGGTGGATCCTATAGGTAAACACCACCTCATCATGCACTAAAACTTACTAAAAAAAAAAAAGATGTGAAGTTCACACATATAGAAAATGGACATTTTGTGAATACATATTACACGTATTGTAAAATAGATAGAGCTCATATGTAGAGTTTGTTTGATAAACTTTCCTACTACTTTGTCTAAATTAGAAGCAAATTGGTTGAACATTACTTCTACCTAAAATGGCAGAAAACGCACCTATCTTGGTGATGGACAGGACAGCTAGAGGGGATATGGAGGAGGCTGTTATTTTTTTTTTAATAGGTGTACTTTCACCAATTTGCTGATAATTCATTGAAAGTAGATGATCGGTACAATTGCTGCCAATGCATTTTTTAAAGCTGTATTGTCATGAGTCAAATTTGATCATGTTAGGTTCTTGCATAGGTCCTATAGCATTGATAAGTTTCCACCCTCTTTCCTACATACACACATCTCTCCTGCATACACACAACTCTACTACTATCACACACGCAATTTTCCGAAATACACACACAACTCTCCTCCATACACAAACACAGTTCTAACACATATAGCTTTTCTACAGCTTTGAAGTATGCACTCACACCTCTGTTACATACACGCACTGTTTTGCTACATACTTGTACACAGCTTTCTTACATACACCAACAGCTCTCTTATATACTCATGCAGCTCCACACACACAAACACTTATATATATATATATATATATATATATGTACACTCATCCATCGTATACATTACCACATCTTGAAATTCCTTCCAGGAATGTGACTGATCACATGACCTGAAAGGTTCAATGGCTAATCAACAACTTTGTTTGATTGGGACCCTATCCATGCCACCTCACATATCAGGAGTGTCGTTCTTCTTTTCATAAAGAGGTCCAAGGGCTAGTCTTGCAGAAGTTTTTTCAGCTACACAGGATGCGCAACATCCGTGCAAGTCCTGGTGACTTTCTCCCCTGCACTGCACCGATCAGATAGATCAGTGTGGGGCAGGAGAAAGGAGAACAGTTCTTTCAGTGATCATGAAGGATGCTGTCAGTGTTTTCCTCCATCAGAATAAGCAGCCTCTAGACTGTAAGAAACACACACATTTTAACATCATTTTGATTGTCTAAAATTTACTGCAGCTAAAAATTACATTTGGTTTACAATGCATTTTGCCAGATATGTTGTCACTTGTCAAAGCTAAGAATTTTACATGCTGGGTTTTTTTATGGCACATTTAGCACTGATAAGTTGTCACACTCTTGCTTAATATGTTAACATTCTGTCTGTAAACTGTATATGCATAGCTACCTTTTTGAAGCAATATTGAGATTTACTTAAGAACGTGGGGCCCAATAAATACCATCAATGGTGCCCAGTCCAAGAGATAGTGGATCCTATAGGTAAACACCACCTCATCATGCACTAAAACTTACTAAAAAAAAAAAAGATGTGAAGTTCACACATATAGAAAATGGACATTTTGTGAATACATATTACACGTATTGTAAAATAGATAGAGCTCATATGTAGAGTTTGTTTGATAAACTTTCCTACTACTTTGTCTAAATTAGAAGCAAATTGGTTGAACATTACTTCTACCTAAAATGGCAGAAAACGCACCTATCTTGGTGATGGACAGGACAGCTAGAGGGGATATGGAGGAGGCTGTTATTTTTTTTTTAATAGGTGTACTTTCACCAATTTGCTGATAATTCATTGAAAGTAGATGATCGGTACAATTGCTGCCAATGCATTTTTTAAAGCTGTATTGTCATGAGTCAAATTTGATCATGTTAGGTTCTTGCATAGGTCCTATAGCATTGATAAGTTTCCACCCTCTTTCCTACATACACACATCTCTCCTGCATACAAACAACTCTACTACTATCACACACGCAATTTTCCGAAATACACACACAACTCTCCTCCATACACAAACACAGTTCTAACACATATAGCTTTTCTACAGCTTTGAAGTATGCACTCACACCTCTGTTACATACACGCACTGTTTTGCTACATACTTGTACACAGCTTTCTTACATACACCAACAGCTCTCTTATATACTCATGCAGCTCCACACACACAAACACTTATATATATATATATATATATATATATATATATATGTACACTCATCCATCGTATACATTACCACATCTTGAAATTCCTTCCAGGAATGTGACTGATCACATGACCTGAAAGGTTCAATGGCTAATCAACAACTTTGTTTGATTGGGACCCTATCCATGCCACCTCACATATCAGGAGTGTCGTTCTTCTTTTCATAAAGAGGTCCAAGGGCTAGTCTTGCAGAAGTTTTTTCAGCTACACAGGATGCGCAACATCCGTGCAAGTCCTGGTGACTTTCTCCCCTGCACTGCACCGATCAGATAGATCAGTGTGGGGCAGGAGAAAGGAGAACAGTTCTTTCAGTGATCATGAAGGATGCTGTCAGTGTTTTCCTCCATCAGAATAAGCAGCCTCTAGACTGTAAGAAACACACACATTTTAACATCATTTTGATTGTCTAAAATTTACTGCAGCTAAAAATTACATTTGGTTTACAATGCATTTTGCCAGATATGTTGTCACTTGTCAAAGCTAAGAATTTTACATGCTGGGTTTTTTTATGGCACATTTAGCACTGATAAGTTGTCACACTCTTGCTTAATATGTTAACATTCTGTCTGTAAACTGTATATGCATAGCTACCTTTTTGAAGCAATATTGAGATTTACTTAAGAACGTGGGGCCCAATAAATACCATCAATGGTGCCCAGTCCAAGAGATGGTGGATCCTATAGGTAAACACCACCTCATCATGCACTAAAACTTACTAAAAAAAAAAAAGATGTGAAGTTCACACATATAGAAAATGGACATTTTGTGAATACATATTACACGTATTGTAAAATAGATAGAGCTCATATGTAGAGTTTGTTTGATAAACTTTCCTACTACTTTGTCTAAATTAGAAGCAAATTGGTTGAACATTACTTCTACCTAAAATGGCAGAAAACGCACCTATCTTGGTGATGGACAGGACAGCTAGAGGGGATATGGAGGAGGCTGTTATTTTTTTTTTAATAGGTGTACTTTCACCAATTTGCTGATAATTCATTGAAAGTAGATGATCGGTACAATTGCTGCCAATGCATTTTTTAAAGCTGTATTGTCATGAGTCAAATTTGATCATGTTAGGTTCTTGCATAGGTCCTATAGCATTGATAAGTTTCCACCCTCTTTCCTACATACACACATCTCTCCTGCATACACACAACTCTACTACTATCACACACGCAATTTTCCGAAATACACACACAACTCTCCTCCATACACAAACACAGTTCTAACACATATAGCTTTTCTACAGCTTTGAAGTATGCACTCACACCTCTGTTACATACACGCACTGTTTTGCTACATACTTGTACACAGCTTTCTTACATACACCAACAGCTCTCTTATATACTCATGCAGCTCCACACACACAAACACTTATATATATATATATATATATGTACACTCATCCATCGTATACATTACCACATCTTGAAATTCCTTCCAGGAATGTGACTGATCACATGACCTGAAAGGTTCAATGGCTAATCAACAACTTTGTTTGATTGGGACCCTATCCATGCCACCTCACATATCAGGAGTGTCGTTCTTCTTTTCATAAAGAGGTCCAAGGGCTAGTCTTGCAGAAGTTTTTTCAGCTACACAGGATGCGCAACATCCGTGCAAGTCCTGGTGACTTTCTCCCCTGCACTGCACCGATCAGATAGATCAGTGTGGGGCAGGAGAAAGGAGAACAGTTCTTTCAGTGATCATGAAGGATGCTGTCAGTGTTTTCCTCCATCAGAATAAGCAGCCTCTAGACTGTAAGAAACACACACATTTTAACATCATTTTGATTGTCTAAAATTTACTGCAGCTAAAAATTACATTTGGTTTACAATGCATTTTGCCAGATATGTTGTCACTTGTCAAAGCTAAGAATTTTACATGCTGGGTTTTTTTATGGCACATTTAGCACTGATAAGTTGTCACACTCTTGCTTAATATGTTAACATTCTGTCTGTAAACTGTATATGCATAGCTACCTTTTTGAAGCAATATTGAGATTTACTTAAGAACGTGGGGCCCAATAAATACCATCAATGGTGCCCAGTCCAAGAGATGGTGGATCCTATAGGTAAACACCACCTCATCATGCACTAAAACTTACTAAAAAAAAAAAAGATGTGAAGTTCACACATATAGAAAATGGACATTTTGTGAATACATATTACACGTATTGTAAAATAGATAGAGCTCATATGTAGAGTTTGTTTGATAAACTTTCCTACTACTTTGTCTAAATTAGAAGCAAATTGGTTGAACATTACTTCTACCTAAAATGGCAGAAAACGCACCTATCTTGGTGATGGACAGGACAGCTAGAGGGGATATGGAGGAGGCTGTTATTTTTTTTTTAATAGGTGTACTTTCACCAATTTGCTGATAATTCATTGAAAGTAGATGATCGGTACAATTGCTGCCAATGCATTTTTTAAAGCTGTATTGTCATGAGTCAAATTTGATCATGTTAGGTTCTTGCATAGGTCCTATAGCATTGATAAGTTTCCACCCTCTTTCCTACATACACACATCTCTCCTGCATACACACAACTCTACTACTATCACACACGCAATTTTCCGAAATACACACACAACTCTCCTCCATACACAAACACAGTTCTAACACATATAGCTTTTCTACAGCTTTGAAGTATGCACTCACACCTCTGTTACATACACGCACTGTTTTGCTACATACTTGTACACAGCTTTCTTACATACACCAACAGCTCTCTTATATACTCATGCAGCTCCACACACACAAACACTTATATATATATATATATATATATATATATGTACACTCATCCATCGTATACATTACCACATCTTGAAATTCCTTCCAGGAATGTGACTGATCACATGACCTGAAAGGTTCAATGGCTAATCAACAACTTTGTTTGATTGGGACCCTATCCATGCCACCTCACATATCAGGAGTGTCGTTCTTCTTTTCATAAAGAGGTCCAAGGGCTAGTCTTGCAGAAGTTTTTTCAGCTACACAGGATGCGCAACATCCGTGCAAGTCCTGGTGACTTTCTCCCCTGCACTGCACCGATCAGATAGATCAGTGTGGGGCAGGAGAAAGGAGAACAGTTCTTTCAGTGATCATGAAGGATGCTATCAGTGTTTTCCTCCATCAGAATAAGCAGCCTCTAGACTGTAAGAAACACACACATTTTAACATCATTTTGATTGTCTAAAATTTACTGCAGCTAAAAATTACATTTGGTTTACAATGCATTTTGCCAGATATGTTGTCACTTGTCAAAGCTAAGAATTTTACATGCTGGGTTTTTTTATGGCACATTTAGCACTGATAAGTTGTCACACTCTTGCTTAATATGTTAACATTCTGTCTGTAAACTGTATATGCATAGCTACCTTTTTGAAGCAATATTGAGATTTACTTAAGAACGTGGGGCCCAATAAATACCATCAATGGTGCCCAGTCCAAGAGATGGTGGATCCTATAGGTAAACACCACCTCATCATGCACTAAAACTTACTAAAAAAAAAAAAGATGTGAAGTTCACACATATAGAAAATGGACATTTTGTGAATACATATTACACGTATTGTAAAATAGATAGAGCTCATATGTAGAGTTTGTTTGATAAACTTTCCTACTACTTTGTCTAAATTAGAAGCAAATTGGTTGAACATTACTTCTACCTAAAATGGCAGAAAACGCACCTATCTTGGTGATGGACAGGACAGCTAGAGGGGATATGGAGGAGGCTGTTATTTTTTTTTTAATAGGTGTACTTTCACCAATTTGCTGATAATTCATTGAAAGTAGATGATCGGTACAATTGCTGCCAATGCATTTTTTAAAGCTGTATTGTCATGAGTCAAATTTGATCATGTTAGGTTCTTGCATAGGTCCTATAGCATTGATAAGTTTCCACCCTCTTTCCTACATACACACATCTCTCCTGCATACACACAACTCTACTACTATCACACACGCAATTTTCCGAAATACACACACAACTCTCCTCCATACACAAACACAGTTCTAACACATATAGCTTTTCTACAGCTTTGAAGTATGCACTCACACCTCTGTTACATACACGCACTGTTTTGCTACATACTTGTACACAGCTTTCTTACATACACCAACAGCTCTCTTATATACTCATGCAGCTCCACACACACAAACACTTATATATATATATATATATATATATATGTACACTCATCCATCGTATACATTACCACATCTTGAAATTCCTTCCAGGAATGTGACTGATCACATGACCTGAAAGGTTCAATGGCTAATCAACAACTTTGTTTGATTGGGACCCTATCCATGCCACCTCACATATCAGGAGTGTCGTTCTTCTTTTCATAAAGAGGTCCAAGGGCTAGTCTTGCAGAAGTTTTTTCAGCTACACAGGATGCGCAACATCCGTGCAAGTCCTGGTGACTTTCTCCCCTGCACTGCACCGATCAGATAGATCAGTGTGGGGCAGGAGAAAGGAGAACAGTTCTTTCAGTGATCATGAAGGATGCTGTCAGTGTTTTCCTCCATCAGAATAAGCAGCCTCTAGACTGTAAGAAACACACACATTTTAACATCATTTTGATTGTCTAAAATTTACTGCAGCTAAAAATTACATTTGGTTTACAATGCATTTTGCCAGATATGTTGTCACTTGTCAAAGCTAAGAATTTTACATGCTGGGTTTTTTTATGGCACATTTAGCACTGATAAGTTGTCACACTCTTGCTTAATATGTTAACATTCTGTCTGTAAACTGTATATGCATAGCTACCTTTTTGAAGCAATATTGAGATTTACTTAAGAACGTGGGGCCCAATAAATACCATCAATGGTGCCCAGTCCAAGAGATGGTGGATCCTATAGGTAAACACCACCTCATCATGCACTAAAACTTACTAAAAAAAAAAAAGATGTGAAGTTCACACATATAGAAAATGGACATTTTGTGAATACATATTACACGTATTGTAAAATAGATAGAGCTCATATGTAGAGTTTGTTTGATAAACTTTCCTACTACTTTGTCTAAATTAGAAGCAAATTGGTTGAACATTACTTCTACCTAAAATGGCAGAAAACGCACCTATCTTGGTGATGGACAGGACAGCTAGAGGGGATATGGAGGAGGCTGTTATTTTTTTTTTAATAGGTGTACTTTCACCAATTTGCTGATAATTCATTGAAAGTAGATGATCGGTACAATTGCTGCCAATGCATTTTTTAAAGCTGTATTGTCATGAGTCAAATTTGATCATGTTAGGTTCTTGCATAGGTCCTATAGCATTGATAAGTTTCCACCCTCTTTCCTACATACACACATCTCTCCTGCATACACACAACTCTACTACTATCACACACGCAATTTTCCGAAATACACACACAACTCTCCTCCATACACAAACACAGTTCTAACACATATAGCTTTTCTACAGCTTTGAAGTATGCACTCACACCTCTGTTACATACACGCACTGTTTTGCTACATACTTGTACACAGCTTTCTTACATACACCAACAGCTCTCTTATATACTCATGCAGCTCCACACACACAAACACTTATATATATATATATATATATATATATATGTACACTCATCCATCGTATACATTACCACATCTTGAAATTCCTTCCAGGAATGTGACTGATCACATGACCTGAAAGGTTCAATGGCTAATCAACAACTTTGTTTGATTGGGACCCTATCCATGCCACCTCACATATCAGGAGTGTCGTTCTTCTTTTCATAAAGAGGTCCAAGGGCTAGTCTTGCAGAAGTTTTTTCAGCTACACAGGATGCGCAACATCCGTGCAAGTCCTGGTGACTTTCTCCCCTGCACTGCACCGATCAGATAGATCAGTGTGGGGCAGGAGAAAGGAGAACAGTTCTTTCAGTGATCATGAAGGATGCTGTCAGTGTTTTCCTCCATCAGAATAAGCAGCCTCTAGACTGTAAGAAACACACACATTTTAACATCATTTTGATTGTCTAAAATTTACTGCAGCTAAAAATTACATTTGGTTTACAATGCATTTTGCCAGATATGTTGTCACTTGTCAAAGCTAAGAATTTTACATGCTGGGTTTTTTTATGGCACATTTAGCACTGATAAGTTGTCACACTCTTGCTTAATATGTTAACATTCTGTCTGTAAACTGTATATGCATAGCTACCTTTTTGAAGCAATATTGAGATTTACTTAAGAACGTGGGGCCCAATAAATACCATCAATGGTGCCCAGTCCAAGAGATGGTGGATCCTATAGGTAAACACCACCTCATCATGCACTAAAACTTACTAAAAAAAAAAAAGATGTGAAGTTCACACATATAGAAAATGGACATTTTGTGAATACATATTACACGTATTGTAAAATAGATAGAGCTCATATGTAGAGTTTGTTTGATAAACTTTCCTACTACTTTGTCTAAATTAGAAGCAAATTGGTTGAACATTACTTCTACCTAAAATGGCAGAAAACGCACCTATCTTGGTGATGGACAGGACAGCTAGAGGGGATATGGAGGAGGCTGTTATTTTTTTTTTAATAGGTGTACTTTCACCAATTTGCTGATAATTCATTGAAAGTAGATGATCGGTACAATTGCTGCCAATGCATTTTTTAAAGCTGTATTGTCATGAGTCAAATTTGATCATGTTAGGTTCTTGCATAGGTCCTATAGCATTGATAAGTTTCCACCCTCTTTCCTACATACACACATCTCTCCTGCATACACACAACTCTACTACTATCACACACGCAATTTTCCGAAATACACACACAACTCTCCTCCATACACAAACACAGTTCTAACACATATAGCTTTTCTACAGCTTTGAAGTATGCACTCACACCTCTGTTACATACACGCACTGTTTTGCTACATACTTGTACACAGCTTTCTTACATACACCAACAGCTCTCTTATATACTCATGCAGCTCCACACACACAAACACTTATATATATATATATATATATATATATATGTACACTCATCCATCGTATACATTACCACATCTTGAAATTCCTTCCAGGAATGTGACTGATCACATGACCTGAAAGGTTCAATGGCTAATCAACAACTTTGTTTGATTGGGACCCTATCCATGCCACCTCACATATCAGGAGTGTCGTTCTTCTTTTCATAAAGAGGTCCAAGGGCTAGTCTTGCAGAAGTTTTTTCAGCTACACAGGATGCGCAACATCCGTGCAAGTCCTGGTGACTTTCTCCCCTGCACTGCACCGATCAGATAGATCAGTGTGGGGCAGGAGAAAGGAGAACAGTTCTTTCAGTGATCATGAAGGATGCTGTCAGTGTTTTCCTCCATCAGAATAAGCAGCCTCTAGACTGTAAGAAACACACACATTTTAACATCATTTTGATTGTCTAAAATTTACTGCAGCTAAAAATTACATTTGGTTTACAATGCATTTTGCCAGATATGTTGTCACTTGTCAAAGCTAAGAATTTTACATGCTGGGTTTTTTTATGGCACATTTAGCACTGATAAGTTGTCACACTCTTGCTTAATATGTTAACATTCTGTCTGTAAACTGTATATGCATAGCTACCTTTTTGAAGCAATATTGAGATTTACTTAAGAACGTGGGGCCCAATAAATACCATCAATGGTGCCCAGTCCAAGAGATGGTGGATCCTATAGGTAAACACCACCTCATCATGCACTAAAACTTACTAAAAAAAAAAAAGATGTGAAGTTCACACATATAGAAAATGGACATTTTGTGAATACATATTACACGTATTGTAAAATAGATAGAGCTCATATGTAGAGTTTGTTTGATAAACTTTCCTACTACTTTGTCTAAATTAGAAGCAAATTGGTTGAACATTACTTCTACCTAAAATGGCAGAAAACGCACCTATCTTGGTGATGGACAGGACAGCTAGAGGGGATATGGAGGAGGCTGTTATTTTTTTTTTAATAGGTGTACTTTCACCAATTTGCTGATAATTCATTGAAAGTAGATGATCGGTACAATTGCTGCCAATGCATTTTTTAAAGCTGTATTGTCATGAGTCAAATTTGATCATGTTAGGTTCTTGCATAGGTCCTATAGCATTGATAAGTTTCCACCCTCTTTCCTACATACACACATCTCTCCTGCATACACACAACTCTACTACTATCACACACGCAATTTTCCGAAATACACACACAACTCTCCTCCATACACAAACACAGTTCTAACACATATAGCTTTTCTACAGCTTTGAAGTATGCACTCACACCTCTGTTACATACACGCACTGTTTTGCTACATACTTGTACACAGCTTTCTTACATACACCAACAGCTCTCTTATATACTCATGCAGCTCCACACACACAAACACTTATATATATATATATATATATATATATATGTACACTCATCCATCGTATACATTACCACATCTTGAAATTCCTTCCAGGAATGTGACTGATCACATGACCTGAAAGGTTCAATGGCTAATCAACAACTTTGTTTGATTGGGACCCTATCCATGCCACCTCACATATCAGGAGTGTCGTTCTTCTTTTCATAAAGAGGTCCAAGGGCTAGTCTTGCAGAAGTTTTTTCAGCTACACAGGATGCGCAACATCCGTGCAAGTCCTGGTGACTTTCTCCCCTGCACTGCACCGATCAGATAGATCAGTGTGGGGCAGGAGAAAGGAGAACAGTTCTTTCAGTGATCATGAAGGATGCTGTCAGTGTTTTCCTCCATCAGAATAAGCAGCCTCTAGACTGTAAGAAACACACACATTTTAACATCATTTTGATTGTCTAAAATTTACTGCAGCTAAAAATTACATTTGGTTTACAATGCATTTTGCCAGATATGTTGTCACTTGTCAAAGCTAAGAATTTTACATGCTGGGTTTTTTTATGGCACATTTAGCACTGATAAGTTGTCACACTCTTGCTTAATATGTTAACATTCTGTCTGTAAACTGTATATGCATAGCTACCTTTTTGAAGCAATATTGAGATTTACTTAAGAACGTGGGGCCCAATAAATACCATCAATGGTGCCCAGTCCAAGAGATGGTGGATCCTATAGGTAAACACCACCTCATCATGCACTAAAACTTACTAAAAAAAAAAAAGATGTGAAGTTCACACATATAGAAAATGGACATTTTGTGAATACATATTACACGTATTGTAAAATAGATAGAGCTCATATGTAGAGTTTGTTTGATAAACTTTCCTACTACTTTGTCTAAATTAGAAGCAAATTGGTTGAACATTACTTCTACCTAAAATGGCAGAAAACGCACCTATCTTGGTGATGGACAGGACAGCTAGAGGGGATATGGAGGAGGCTGTTATTTTTTTTTTAATAGGTGTACTTTCACCAATTTGCTGATAATTCATTGAAAGTAGATGATCGGTACAATTGCTGCCAATGCATTTTTTAAAGCTGTATTGTCATGAGTCAAATTTGATCATGTTAGGTTCTTGCATAGGTCCTATAGCATTGATAAGTTTCCACCCTCTTTCCTACATACACACATCTCTCCTGCATACACACAACTCTACTACTATCACACACGCAATTTTCCGAAATACACACACAACTCTCCTCCATACACAAACACAGTTCTAACACATATAGCTTTTCTACAGCTTTGAAGTATGCACTCACACCTCTGTTACATACACGCACTGTTTTGCTACATACTTGTACACAGCTTTCTTACATACACCAACAGCTCTCTTATATACTCATGCAGCTCCACACACACAAACACTTATATATATATATATATATATATATGTACACTCATCCATCGTATACATTACCACATCTTGAAATTCCTTCCAGGAATGTGACTGATCACATGACCTGAAAGGTTCAATGGCTAATCAACAACTTTGTTTGATTGGGACCCTATCCATGCCACCTCACATATCAGGAGTGTCGTTCTTCTTTTCATAAAGAGGTCCAAGGGCTAGTCTTGCAGAAGTTTTTTCAGCTACACAGGATGCGCAACATCCGTGCAAGTCCTGGTGACTTTCTCCCCTGCACTGCACCGATCAGATAGATCAGTGTGGGGCAGGAGAAAGGAGAACAGTTCTTTCAGTGATCATGAAGGATGCTGTCAGTGTTTTCCTCCATCAGAATAAGCAGCCTCTAGACTGTAAGAAACACACACATTTTAACATCATTTTGATTGTCTAAAATTTACTGCAGCTAAAAATTACATTTGGTTTACAATGCATTTTGCCAGATATGTTGTCACTTGTCAAAGCTAAGAATTTTACATGCTGGGTTTTTTTATGGCACATTTAGCACTGATAAGTTGTCACACTCTTGCTTAATATGTTAACATTCTGTCTGTAAACTGTATATGCATAGCTACCTTTTTGAAGCAATATTGAGATTTACTTAAGAACGTGGGGCCCAATAAATACCATCAATGGTGCCCAGTCCAAGAGATGGTGGATCCTATAGGTAAACACCACCTCATCATGCACTAAAACTTACTAAAAAAAAAAAAGATGTGAAGTTCACACATATAGAAAATGGACATTTTGTGAATACATATTACACGTATTGTAAAATAGATAGAGCTCATATGTAGAGTTTGTTTGATAAACTTTCCTACTACTTTGTCTAAATTAGAAGCAAATTGGTTGAACATTACTTCTACCTAAAATGGCAGAAAACGCACCTATCTTGGTGATGGACAGGACAGCTAGAGGGGATATGGAGGAGGCTGTTATTTTTTTTTTAATAGGTGTACTTTCACCAATTTGCTGATAATTCATTGAAAGTAGATGATCGGTACAATTGCTGCCAATGCATTTTTTAAAGCTGTATTGTCATGAGTCAAATTTGATCATGTTAGGTTCTTGCATAGGTCCTATAGCATTGATAAGTTTCCACCCTCTTTCCTACATACACACATCTCTCCTGCATACACACAACTCTACTACTATCACACACGCAATTTTCCGAAATACACACACAACTCTCCTCCATACACAAACACAGTTCTAACACATATAGCTTTTCTACAGCTTTGAAGTATGCACTCACACCTCTGTTACATACACGCACTGTTTTGCTACATACTTGTACACAGCTTTCTTACATACACCAACAGCTCTCTTATATACTCATGCAGCTCCACACACACAAACACTTATATATATATATATATATATATATATATATATGTACACTCATCCATCGTATACATTACCACATCTTGAAATTCCTTCCAGGAATGTGACTGATCACATGACCTGAAAGGTTCAATGGCTAATCAACAACTTTGTTTGATTGGGACCCTATCCATGCCACCTCACATATCAGGAGTGTCGTTCTTCTTTTCATAAAGAGGTCCAAGGGCTAGTCTTGCAGAAGTTTTTTCAGCTACACAGGATGCGCTACATCCGTGCAAGTCCTGGTGACTTTCTCCCCTGCACTGCACCGATCAGATAGATCAGTGTGGGGCAGGAGAAAGGAGAACAGTTCTTTCAGTGATCATGAAGGATGCTGTCAGTGTTTTCCTCCATCAGAATAAGCAGCCTCTAGACTGTAAGAAACACACACATTTTAACATCATTTTGATTGTCTAAAATTTACTGCAGCTAAAAATTACATTTGGTTTACAATGCATTTTGCCAGATATGTTGTCACTTGTCAAAGCTAAGAATTTTACATGCTGGGTTTTTTTATGGCACATTTAGCACTGATAAGTTGTCACACTCTTGCTTAATATGTTAACATTCTGTCTGTAAACTGTATATGCATAGCTACCTTTTTGAAGCAATATTGAGATTTACTTAAGAACGTGGGGCCCAATAAATACCATCAATGGTGCCCAGTCCAAGAGATGGTGGATCCTATAGGTAAACACCACCTCATCATGCACTAAAACTTACTAAAAAAAAAAAAGATGTGAAGTTCACACATATAGAAAATGGACATTTTGTGAATACATATTACACGTATTGTAAAATAGATAGAGCTCATATGTAGAGTTTGTTTGATAAACTTTCCTACTACTTTGTCTAAATTAGAAGCAAATTGGTTGAACATTACTTCTACCTAAAATGGCAGAAAACGCACCTATCTTGGTGATGGACAGGACAGCTAGAGGGGATATGGAGGAGGCTGTTATTTTTTTTTTAATAGGTGTACTTTCACCAATTTGCTGATAATTCATTGAAAGTAGATGATCGGTACAATTGCTGCCAATGCATTTTTTAAAGCTGTATTGTCATGAGTCAAATTTGATCATGTTAGGTTCTTGCATAGGTCCTATAGCATTGATAAGTTTCCACCCTCTTTCCTACATACACACATCTCTCCTGCATACACACAACTCTACTACTATCACACACGCAATTTTCCGAAATACACACACAACTCTCCTCCATACACAAACACAGTTCTAACACATATAGCTTTTCTACAGCTTTGAAGTATGCACTCACACCTCTGTTACATACACGCACTGTTTTGCTACATACTTGTACACAGCTTTCTTACATACACCAACAGCTCTCTTATATACTCATGCAGCTCCACACACACAAACACTTATATATATATATATATATATATATATATATGTACACTCATCCATCGTATACATTACCACATCTTGAAATTCCTTCCAGGAATGTGACTGATCACATGACCTGAAAGGTTCAATGGCTAATCAACAACTTTGTTTGATTGGGACCCTATCCATGCCACCTCACATATCAGGAGTGTCGTTCTTCTTTTCATAAAGAGGTCCAAGGGCTAGTCTTGCAGAAGTTTTTTCAGCTACACAGGATGCGCAACATCCGTGCAAGTCCTGGTGACTTTCTCCCCTGCACTGCACCGATCAGATAGATCAGTGTGGGGCAGGAGAAAGGAGAACAGTTCTTTCAGTGATCATGAAGGATGCTGTCAGTGTTTTCCTCCATCAGAATAAGCAGCCTCTAGACTGTAAGAAACACACACATTTTAACATCATTTTGATTGTCTAAAATTTACTGCAGCTAAAAATTACATTTGGTTTACAATGCATTTTGCCAGATATGTTGTCACTTGTCAAAGCTAAGAATTTTACATGCTGGGTTTTTTTATGGCACATTTAGCACTGATAAGTTGTCACACTCTTGCTTAATATGTTAACATTCTGTCTGTAAACTGTATATGCATAGCTACCTTTTTGAAGCAATATTGAGATTTACTTAAGAACGTGGGGCCCAATAAATACCATCAATGGTGCCCAGTCCAAGAGATGGTGGATCCTATAGGTAAACACCACCTCATCATGCACTAAAACTTACTAAAAAAAAAAAAGATGTGAAGTTCACACATATAGAAAATGGACATTTTGTGAATACATATTACACGTATTGTAAAATAGATAGAGCTCATATGTAGAGTTTGTTTGATAAACTTTCCTACTACTTTGTCTAAATTAGAAGCAAATTGGTTGAACATTACTTCTACCTAAAATGGCAGAAAACGCACCTATCTTGGTGATGGACAGGACAGCTAGAGGGGATATGGAGGAGGCTGTTATTTTTTTTTTAATAGGTGTACTTTCACCAATTTGCTGATAATTCATTGAAAGTAGATGATCGGTACAATTGCTGCCAATGCATTTTTTAAAGCTGTATTGTCATGAGTCAAATTTGATCATGTTAGGTTCTTGCATAGGTCCTATAGCATTGATAAGTTTCCACCCTCTTTCCTACATACACACATCTCTCCTGCATACACACAACTCTACTACTATCACACACGCAATTTTCCGAAATACACACACAACTCTCCTCCATACACAAACACAGTTCTAACACATATAGCTTTTCTACAGCTTTGAAGTATGCACTCACACCTCTGTTACATACACGCACTGTTTTGCTACATACTTGTACACAGCTTTCTTACATACACCAACAGCTCTCTTATATACTCATGCAGCTCCACACACACAAACACTTATATATATATATATATATATATATATATATGTACACTCATCCATCGTATACATTACCACATCTTGAAATTCCTTCCAGGAATGTGACTGATCACATGACCTGAAAGGTTCAATGGCTAATCAACAACTTTGTTTGATTGGGACCCTATCCATGCCACCTCACATATCAGGAGTGTCGTTCTTCTTTTCATAAAGAGGTCCAAGGGCTAGTCTTGCAGAAGTTTTTTCAGCTACACAGGATGCGCAACATCCGTGCAAGTCCTGGTGACTTTCTCCCCTGCACTGCACCGATCAGATAGATCAGTGTGGGGCAGGAGAAAGGAGAACAGTTCTTTCAGTGATCATGAAGGATGCTGTCAGTGTTTTCCTCCATCAGAATAAGCAGCCTCTAGACTGTAAGAAACACACACATTTTAACATCATTTTGATTGTCTAAAATTTACTGCAGCTAAAAATTACATTTGGTTTACAATGCATTTTGCCAGATATGTTGTCACTTGTCAAAGCTAAGAATTTTACATGCTGGGTTTTTTTATGGCACATTTAGCACTGATAAGTTGTCACACTCTTGCTTAATATGTTAACATTCTGTCTGTAAACTGTATATGCATAGCTACCTTTTTGAAGCAATATTGAGATTTACTTAAGAACGTGGGGCCCAATAAATACCATCAATGGTGCCCAGTCCAAGAGATGGTGGATCCTATAGGTAAACACCACCTCATCATGCACTAAAACTTACTAAAAAAAAAAAAGATGTGAAGTTCACACATATAGAAAATGGACATTTTGTGAATACATATTACACGTATTGTAAAATAGATAGAGCTCATATGTAGAGTTTGTTTGATAAACTTTCCTACTACTTTGTCTAAATTAGAAGCAAATTGGTTGAACATTACTTCTACCTAAAATGGCAGAAAACGCACCTATCTTGGTGATGGACAGGACAGCTAGAGGGGATATGGAGGAGGCTGTTATTTTTTTTTTAATAGGTGTACTTTCACCAATTTGCTGATAATTCATTGAAAGTAGATGATCGGTACAATTGCTGCCAATGCATTTTTTAAAGCTGTATTGTCATGAGTCAAATTTGATCATGTTAGGTTCTTGCATAGGTCCTATAGCATTGATAAGTTTCCACCCTCTTTCCTACATACACACATCTCTCCTGCATACACACAACTCTACTACTATCACACACGCAATTTTCCGAAATACACACACAACTCTCCTCCATACACAAACACAGTTCTAACACATATAGCTTTTCTACAGCTTTGAAGTATGCACTCACACCTCTGTTACATACACGCACTGTTTTGCTACATACTTGTACACAGCTTTCTTACATACACCAACAGCTCTCTTATATACTCATGCAGCTCCACACACACAAACACTTATATATATATATATATATATATATATGTACACTCATCCATCGTATACATTACCACATCTTGAAATTCCTTCCAGGAATGTGACTGATCACATGACCTGAAAGGTTCAATGGCTAATCAACAACTTTGTTTGATTGGGACCCTATCCATGCCACCTCACATATCAGGAGTGTCGTTCTTCTTTTCATAAAGAGGTCCAAGGGCTAGTCTTGCAGAAGTTTTTTCAGCTACACAGGATGCGCAACATCCGTGCAAGTCCTGGTGACTTTCTCCCCTGCACTGCACCGATCAGATAGATCAGTGTGGGGCAGGAGAAAGGAGAACAGTTCTTTCAGTGATCATGAAGGATGCTGTCAGTGTTTTCCTCCATCAGAATAAGCAGCCTCTAGACTGTAAGAAACACACACATTTTAACATCATTTTGATTGTCTAAAATTTACTGCAGCTAAAAATTACATTTGGTTTACAATGCATTTTGCCAGATATGTTGTCACTTGTCAAAGCTAAGAATTTTACATGCTGGGTTTTTTTATGGCACATTTAGCACTGATAAGTTGTCACACTCTTGCTTAATATGTTAACATTCTGTCTGTAAACTGTATATGCATAGCTACCTTTTTGAAGCAATATTGAGATTTACTTAAGAACGTGGGGCCCAATAAATACCATCAATGGTGCCCAGTCCAAGAGATGGTGGATCCTATAGGTAAACACCACCTCATCATGCACTAAAACTTACTAAAAAAAAAAAAGATGTGAAGTTCACACATATAGAAAATGGACATTTTGTGAATACATATTACACGTATTGTAAAATAGATAGAGCTCATATGTAGAGTTTGTTTGATAAACTTTCCTACTACTTTGTCTAAATTAGAAGCAAATTGGTTGAACATTACTTCTACCTAAAATGGCAGAAAACGCACCTATCTTGGTGATGGACAGGACAGCTAGAGGGGATATGGAGGAGGCTGTTATTTTTTTTTTAATAGGTGTACTTTCACCAATTTGCTGATAATTCATTGAAAGTAGATGATCGGTACAATTGCTGCCAATGCATTTTTTAAAGCTGTATTGTCATGAGTCAAATTTGATCATGTTAGGTTCTTGCATAGGTCCTATAGCATTGATAAGTTTCCACCCTCTTTCCTACATACACACATCTCTCCTGCATACACACAACTCTACTACTATCACACACGCAATTTTCCGAAATACACACACAACTCTCCTCCATACACAAACACAGTTCTAACACATATAGCTTTTCTACAGCTTTGAAGTATGCACTCACACCTCTGTTACATACACGCACTGTTTTGCTACATACTTGTACACAGCTTTCTTACATACACCAACAGCTCTCTTATATACTCATGCAGCTCCACACACACAAACACTTATATATATATATATATATATATATATATATATGTACACTCATCCATCGTATACATTACCACATCTTGAAATTCCTTCCAGGAATGTGACTGATCACATGACCTGAAAGGTTCAATGGCTAATCAACAACTTTGTTTGATTGGGACCCTATCCATGCCACCTCACATATCAGGAGTGTCGTTCTTCTTTTCATAAAGAGGTCCAAGGGCTAGTCTTGCAGAAGTTTTTTCAGCTACACAGGATGCGCTACATCCGTGCAAGTCCTGGTGACTTTCTCCCCTGCACTGCACCGATCAGATAGATCAGTGTGGGGCAGGAGAAAGGAGAACAGTTCTTTCAGTGATCATGAAGGATGCTGTCAGTGTTTTCCTCCATCAGAATAAGCAGCCTCTAGACTGTAAGAAACACACACATTTTAACATCATTTTGATTGTCTAAAATTTACTGCAGCTAAAAATTACATTTGGTTTACAATGCATTTTGCCAGATATGTTGTCACTTGTCAAAGCTAAGAATTTTACATGCTGGGTTTTTTTATGGCACATTTAGCACTGATAAGTTGTCACACTCTTGCTTAATATGTTAACATTCTGTCTGTAAACTGTATATGCATAGCTACCTTTTTGAAGCAATATTGAGATTTACTTAAGAACGTGGGGCCCAATAAATACCATCAATGGTGCCCAGTCCAAGAGATGGTGGATCCTATAGGTAAACACCACCTCATCATGCACTAAAACTTACTAAAAAAAAAAAAGATGTGAAGTTCACACATATAGAAAATGGACATTTTGTGAATACATATTACACGTATTGTAAAATAGATAGAGCTCATATGTAGAGTTTGTTTGATAAACTTTCCTACTACTTTGTCTAAATTAGAAGCAAATTGGTTGAACATTACTTCTACCTAAAATGGCAGAAAACGCACCTATCTTGGTGATGGACAGGACAGCTAGAGGGGATATGGAGGAGGCTGTTATTTTTTTTTTAATAGGTGTACTTTCACCAATTTGCTGATAATTCATTGAAAGTAGATGATCGGTACAATTGCTGCCAATGCATTTTTTAAAGCTGTATTGTCATGAGTCAAATTTGATCATGTTAGGTTCTTGCATAGGTCCTATAGCATTGATAAGTTTCCACCCTCTTTCCTACATACACACATCTCTCCTGCATACACACAACTCTACTACTATCACACACGCAATTTTCCGAAATACACACACAACTCTCCTCCATACACAAACACAGTTCTAACACATATAGCTTTTCTACAGCTTTGAAGTATGCACTCACACCTCTGTTACATACACGCACTGTTTTGCTACATACTTGTACACAGCTTTCTTACATACACCAACAGCTCTCTTATATACTCATGCAGCTCCACACACACAAACACTTATATATATATATATATATATATATATATATGTACACTCATCCATCGTATACATTACCACATCTTGAAATTCCTTCCAGGAATGTGACTGATCACATGACCTGAAAGGTTCAATGGCTAATCAACAACTTTGTTTGATTGGGACCCTATCCATGCCACCTCACATATCAGGAGTGTCGTTCTTCTTTTCATAAAGAGGTCCAAGGGCTAGTCTTGCAGAAGTTTTTTCAGCTACACAGGATGCGCAACATCCGTGCAAGTCCTGGTGACTTTCTCCCCTGCACTGCACCGATCAGATAGATCAGTGTGGGGCAGGAGAAAGGAGAACAGTTCTTTCAGTGATCATGAAGGATGCTGTCAGTGTTTTCCTCCATCAGAATAAGCAGCCTCTAGACTGTAAGAAACACACACATTTTAACATCATTTTGATTGTCTAAAATTTACTGCAGCTAAAAATTACATTTGGTTTACAATGCATTTTGCCAGATATGTTGTCACTTGTCAAAGCTAAGAATTTTACATGCTGGGTTTTTTTATGGCACATTTAGCACTGATAAGTTGTCACACTCTTGCTTAATATGTTAACATTCTGTCTGTAAACTGTATATGCATAGCTACCTTTTTGAAGCAATATTGAGATTTACTTAAGAACGTGGGGCCCAATAAATACCATCAATGGTGCCCAGTCCAAGAGATGGTGGATCCTATAGGTAAACACCACCTCATCATGCACTAAAACTTACTAAAAAAAAAAAAGATGTGAAGTTCACACATATAGAAAATGGACATTTTGTGAATACATATTACACGTATTGTAAAATAGATAGAGCTCATATGTAGAGTTTGTTTGATAAACTTTCCTACTACTTTGTCTAAATTAGAAGCAAATTGGTTGAACATTACTTCTACCTAAAATGGCAGAAAACGCACCTATCTTGGTGATGGACAGGACAGCTAGAGGGGATATGGAGGAGGCTGTTATTTTTTTTTTAATAGGTGTACTTTCACCAATTTGCTGATAATTCATTGAAAGTAGATGATCGGTACAATTGCTGCCAATGCATTTTTTAAAGCTGTATTGTCATGAGTCAAATTTGATCATGTTAGGTTCTTGCATAGGTCCTATAGCATTGATAAGTTTCCACCCTCTTTCCTACATACACACATCTCTCCTGCATACACACAACTCTACTACTATCACACACGCAATTTTCCGAAATACACACACAACTCTCCTCCATACACAAACACAGTTCTAACACATATAGCTTTTCTACAGCTTTGAAGTATGCACTCACACCTCTGTTACATACACGCACTGTTTTGCTACATACTTGTACACAGCTTTCTTACATACACCAACAGCTCTCTTATATACTCATGCAGCTCCACACACACAAACACTTATATATATATATATATATATATATATGTACACTCATCCATCGTATACATTACCACATCTTGAAATTCCTTCCAGGAATGTGACTGATCACATGACCTGAAAGGTTCAATGGCTAATCAACAACTTTGTTTGATTGGGACCCTATCCATGCCACCTCACATATCAGGAGTGTCGTTCTTCTTTTCATAAAGAGGTCCAAGGGCTAGTCTTGCAGAAGTTTTTTCAGCTACACAGGATGCGCAACATCCGTGCAAGTCCTGGTGACTTTCTCCCCTGCACTGCACCGATCAGATAGATCAGTGTGGGGCAGGAGAAAGGAGAACAGTTCTTTCAGTGATCATGAAGGATGCTGTCAGTGTTTTCCTCCATCAGAATAAGCAGCCTCTAGACTGTAAGAAACACACACATTTTAACATCATTTTGATTGTCTAAAATTTACTGCAGCTAAAAATTACATTTGGTTTACAATGCATTTTGCCAGATATGTTGTCACTTGTCAAAGCTAAGAATTTTACATGCTGGGTTTTTTTATGACACATTTAGCACTGATAAGTTGTCACACTCTTGCTTAATATGTTAACATGATGTCTGTAAACTGTATATGCATAGCTACCTTTTTGAAGCAATATTGAGATTTACTTAAGAACGTGGGGCCCAATAAATACCATCAATGGTGCCCAGTCCAAGAGATGGTGGATCCTATAGGTAAACACCACCTCATCATGCACTAAAACTTACTAAAAAAAAAAAAGATGTGAAGTTCACACATATAGAAAATGGACATTTTGTGAATACATATTACACGTATTGTAAAATAGATAGAGCTCATATGTAGAGTTTGTTTGATAAACTTTCCTACTACTTTGTCTAAATTAGAAGCAAATTGGTTGAACATTACTTCTACCTAAAATGGCAGAAAACGCACCTATCTTGGTGATGGACAGGACAGCTAGAGGGGATATGGAGGAGGCTGTTATTTTTTTTTTAATAGGTGTACTTTCACCAATTTGCTGATAATTCATTGAAAGTAGATGATCGGTACAATTGCTGCCAATGCATTTTTTAAAGCTGTATTGTCATGAGTCAAATTTGATCATGTTAGGTTCTTGCATAGGTCCTATAGCATTGATAAGTTTCCACCCTCTTTCCTACATACACACATCTCTCCTGCATACACACAACTCTACTACTATCACACACGCAATTTTCCGAAATACACACACAACTCTCCTCCATACACAAACACAGTTCTAACACATATAGCTTTTCTACAGCTTTGAAGTATGCACTCACACCTCTGTTACATACACGCACTGTTTTGCTACATACTTGTACACAGCTTTCTTACATACACCAACAGCTCTCTTATATACTCATGCAGCTCCACACACACAAACACTTATATATATATATATATATATATATATATATATATATGTACACTCATCCATCGTATACATTACCACATCTTGAAATTCCTTCCAGGAATGTGACTGATCACATGACCTGAAAGGTTCAATGGCTAATCAACAACTTTGTTTGATTGGGACCCTATCCATGCCACCTCACATATCAGGAGTGTCGTTCTTCTTTTCATAAAGAGGTCCAAGGGCTAGTCTTGCAGAAGTTTTTTCAGCTACACAGGATGCGCAACATCCGTGCAAGTCCTGGTGACTTTCTCCCCTGCACTGCACCGATCAGATAGATCAGTGTGGGGCAGGAGAAAGGAGAACAGTTCTTTCAGTGATCATGAAGGATGCTGTCAGTGTTTTCCTCCATCAGAATAAGCAGCCTCTAGACTGTAAGAAACACACACATTTTAACATCATTTTGATTGTCTAAAATTTACTGCAGCTAAAAATTACATTTGGTTTACAATGCATTTTGCCAGATATGTTGTCACTTGTCAAAGCTAAGAATTTTACATGCTGGGTTTTTTTATGGCACATTTAGCACTGATAAGTTGTCACACTCTTGCTTAATATGTTAACATTCTGTCTGTAAACTGTATATGCATAGCTACCTTTTTGAAGCAATATTGAGATTTACTTAAGAACGTGGGGCCCAATAAATACCATCAATGGTGCCCAGTCCAAGAGATGGTGGATCCTATAGGTAAACACCACCTCATCATGCACTAAAACTTACTAAAAAAAAAAAAGATGTGAAGTTCACACATATAGAAAATGGACATTTTGTGAATACATATTACACGTATTGTAAAATAGATAGAGCTCATATGTAGAGTTTGTTTGATAAACTTTCCTACTACTTTGTCTAAATTAGAAGCAAATTGGTTGAACATTACTTCTACCTAAAATGGCAGAAAACGCACCTATCTTGGTGATGGACAGGACAGCTAGAGGGGATATGGAGGAGGCTGTTATTTTTTTTTTAATAGGTGTACTTTCACCAATTTGCTGATAATTCATTGAAAGTAGATGATCGGTACAATTGCTGCCAATGCATTTTTTAAAGCTGTATTGTCATGAGTCAAATTTGATCATGTTAGGTTCTTGCATAGGTCCTATAGCATTGATAAGTTTCCACCCTCTTTCCTACATACACACATCTCTCCTGCATACACACAACTCTACTACTATCACACACGCAATTTTCCGAAATACACACACAACTCTCCTCCATACACAAACACAGTTCTAACACATATAGCTTTTCTACAGCTTTGAAGTATGCACTCACACCTCTGTTACATACACGCACTGTTTTGCTACATACTTGTACACAGCTTTCTTACATACACCAACAGCTCTCTTATATACTCATGCAGCTCCACACACACAAACACTTATATATATATATATATATATGTACACTCATCCATCGTATACATTACCACATCTTGAAATTCCTTCCAGGAATGTGACTGATCACATGACCTGAAAGGTTCAATGGCTAATCAACAACTTTGTTTGATTGGGACCCTATCCATGCCACCTCACATATCAGGAGTGTCGTTCTTCTTTTCATAAAGAGGTCCAAGGGCTAGTCTTGCAGAAGTTTTTTCAGCTACACAGGATGCGCAACATCCGTGCAAGTCCTGGTGACTTTCTCCCCTGCACTGCACCGATCAGATAGATCAGTGTGGGGCAGGAGAAAGGAGAACAGTTCTTTCAGTGATCATGAAGGATGCTGTCAGTGTTTTCCTCCATCAGAATAAGCAGCCTCTAGACTGTAAGAAACACACACATTTTAACATCATTTTGATTGTCTAAAATTTACTGCAGCTAAAAATTACATTTGGTTTACAATGCATTTTGCCAGATATGTTGTCACTTGTCAAAGCTAAGAATTTTACATGCTGGGTTTTTTTATGACACATTTAGCACTGATAAGTTGTCACACTCTTGCTTAATATGTTAACATGATGTCTGTAAACTGTATATGCATAGCTACCTTTTTGAAGCAATATTGAGATTTACTTAAGAACGTGGGGCCCAATAAATACCATCAATGGTGCCCAGTCCAAGAGATGGTGGATCCTATAGGTAAACACCACCTCATCATGCACTAAAACTTACTAAAAAAAAAAAAGATGTGAAGTTCACACATATAGAAAATGGACATTTTGTGAATACATATTACACGTATTGTAAAATAGATAGAGCTCATATGTAGAGTTTGTTTGATAAACTTTCCTACTACTTTGTCTAAATTAGAAGCAAATTGGTTGAACATTACTTCTACCTAAAATGGCAGAAAACGCACCTATCTTGGTGATGGACAGGACAGCTAGAGGGGATATGGAGGAGGCTGTTATTTTTTTTTTAATAGGTGTACTTTCACCAATTTGCTGATAATTCATTGAAAGTAGATGATCGGTACAATTGCTGCCAATGCATTTTTTAAAGCTGTATTGTCATGAGTCAAATTTGATCATGTTAGGTTCTTGCATAGGTCCTATAGCATTGATAAGTTTCCACCCTCTTTCCTACATACACACATCTCTCCTGCATACACACAACTCTACTACTATCACACACGCAATTTTCCGAAATACACACACAACTCTCCTCCATACACAAACACAGTTCTAACACATATAGCTTTTCTACAGCTTTGAAGTATGCACTCACACCTCTGTTACATACACGCACTGTTTTGCTACATACTTGTACACAGCTTTCTTACATACACCAACAGCTCTCTTATATACTCATGCAGCTCCACACACACAAACACTTATATATATATATATATATATATATATATATATATATATATGTACACTCATCCATCGTATACATTACCACATCTTGAAATTCCTTCCAGGAATGTGACTGATCACATGACCTGAAAGGTTCAATGGCTAATCAACAACTTTGTTTGATTGGGACCCTATCCATGCCACCTCACATATCAGGAGTGTCGTTCTTCTTTTCATAAAGAGGTCCAAGGGCTAGTCTTGCAGAAGTTTTTTCAGCTACACAGGATGCGCAACATCCGTGCAAGTCCTGGTGACTTTCTCCCCTGCACTGCACCGATCAGATAGATCAGTGTGGGGCAGGAGAAAGGAGAACAGTTCTTTCAGTGATCATGAAGGATGCTGTCAGTGTTTTCCTCCATCAGAATAAGCAGCCTCTAGACTGTAAGAAACACACACATTTTAACATCATTTTGATTGTCTAAAATTTACTGCAGCTAAAAATTACATTTGGTTTACAATGCATTTTGCCAGATATGTTGTCACTTGTCAAAGCTAAGAATTTTACATGCTGGGTTTTTTTATGGCACATTTAGCACTGATAAGTTGTCACACTCTTGCTTAATATGTTAACATTCTGTCTGTAAACTGTATATGCATAGCTACCTTTTTGAAGCAATATTGAGATTTACTTAAGAACGTGGGGCCCAATAAATACCATCAATGGTGCCCAGTCCAAGAGATGGTGGATCCTATAGGTAAACACCACCTCATCATGCACTAAAACTTACTAAAAAAAAAAAAGATGTGAAGTTCACACATATAGAAAATGGACATTTTGTGAATACATATTACACGTATTGTAAAATAGATAGAGCTCATATGTAGAGTTTGTTTGATAAACTTTCCTACTACTTTGTCTAAATTAGAAGCAAATTGGTTGAACATTACTTCTACCTAAAATGGCAGAAAACGCACCTATCTTGGTGATGGACAGGACAGCTAGAGGGGATATGGAGGAGGCTGTTATTTTTTTTTTAATAGGTGTACTTTCACCAATTTGCTGATAATTCATTGAAAGTAGATGATCGGTACAATTGCTGCCAATGCATTTTTTAAAGCTGTATTGTCATGAGTCAAATTTGATCATGTTAGGTTCTTGCATAGGTCCTATAGCATTGATAAGTTTCCACCCTCTTTCCTACATACACACATCTCTCCTGCATACACACAACTCTACTACTATCACACACGCAATTTTCCGAAATACACACACAACTCTCCTCCATACACAAACACAGTTCTAACACATATAGCTTTTCTACATCTTTGAAGTATGCACTCACACCTCTGTTACATACACGCACTGTTTTGCTACATACTTGTACACAGCTTTCTTACATACACCAACAGCTCTCTTATATACTCATGCAGCTCCACACACACAAACACTTATATATATATATATATATATATATATATATGTACACTCATCCATCGTATACATTACCACATCTTGAAATTCCTTCCAGGAATGTGACTGATCACATGACCTGAAAGGTTCAATGGCTAATCAACAACTTTGTTTGATTGGGACCCTATCCATGCCACCTCACATATCAGGAGTGTCGTTCTTCTTTTCATAAAGAGGTCCAAGGGCTAGTCTTGCAGAAGTTTTTTCAGCTACACAGGATGCGCAACATCCGTGCAAGTCCTGGTGACTTTCTCCCCTGCACTGCACCGATCAGATAGATCAGTGTGGGGCAGGAGAAAGGAGAACAGTTCTTTCAGTGATCATGAAGGATGCTGTCAGTGTTTTCCTCCATCAGAATAAGCAGCCTCTAGACTGTAAGAAACACACACATTTTAACATCATTTTGATTGTCTAAAATTTACTGCAGCTAAAAATTACATTTGGTTTACAATGCATTTTGCCAGATATGTTGTCACTTGTCAAAGCTAAGAATTTTACATGCTGGGTTTTTTTATGGCACATTTAGCACTGATAAGTTGTCACACTCTTGCTTAATATGTTAACATTCTGTCTGTAAACTGTATATGCATAGCTACCTTTTTGAAGCAATATTGAGATTTACTTAAGAACGTGGGGCCCAATAAATACCATCAATGGTGCCCAGTCCAAGAGATGGTGGATCCTATAGGTAAACACCACCTCATCATGCACTAAAACTTACTAAAAAAAAAAAAGATGTGAAGTTCACACATATAGAAAATGGACATTTTGTGAATACATATTACACGTATTGTAAAATAGATAGAGCTCATATGTAGAGTTTGTTTGATAAACTTTCCTACTACTTTGTCTAAATTAGAAGCAAATTGGTTGAACATTACTTCTACCTAAAATGGCAGAAAACGCACCTATCTTGGTGATGGACAGGACAGCTAGAGGGGATATGGAGGAGGCTGTTATTTTTTTTTTAATAGGTGTACTTTCACCAATTTGCTGATAATTCATTGAAAGTAGATGATCGGTACAATTGCTGCCAATGCATTTTTTAAAGCTGTATTGTCATGAGTCAAATTTGATCATGTTAGGTTCTTGCATAGGTCCTATAGCATTGATAAGTTTCCACCCTCTTTCCTACATACACACATCTCTCCTGCATACACACAACTCTACTACTATCACACACGCAATTTTCCGAAATACACACACAACTCTCCTCCATACACAAACACAGTTCTAACACATATAGCTTTTCTACAGCTTTGAAGTATGCACTCACACCTCTGTTACATACACGCACTGTTTTGCTACATACTTGTACACAGCTTTCTTACATACACCAACAGCTCTCTTATATACTCATGCAGCTCCACACACACAAACACTTATATATATATATATATATATATATATATATATATATGTACACTCATCCATCGTATACATTACCACATCTTGAAATTCCTTCCAGGAATGTGACTGATCACATGACCTGAAAGGTTCAATGGCTAATCAACAACTTTGTTTGATTGGGACCCTATCCATGCCACCTCACATATCAGGAGTGTCGTTCTTCTTTTCATAAAGAGGTCCAAGGGCTAGTCTTGCAGAAGTTTTTTCAGCTACACAGGATGCGCAACATCCGTGCAAGTCCTGGTGACTTTCTCCCCTGCACTGCACCGATCAGATAGATCAGTGTGGGGCAGGAGAAAGGAGAACAGTTCTTTCAGTGATCATGAAGGATGCTGTCAGTGTTTTCCTCCATCAGAATAAGCAGCCTCTAGACTGTAAGAAACACACACATTTTAACATCATTTTGATTGTCTAAAATTTACTGCAGCTAAAAATTACATTTGGTTTACAATGCATTTTGCCAGATATGTTGTCACTTGTCAAAGCTAAGAATTTTACATGCTGGGTTTTTTTATGGCACATTTAGCACTGATAAGTTGTCACACTCTTGCTTAATATGTTAACATTCTGTCTGTAAACTGTATATGCATAGCTACCTTTTTGAAGCAATATTGAGATTTACTTAAGAACGTGGGGCCCAATAAATACCATCAATGGTGCCCAGTCCAAGAGATGGTGGATCCTATAGGTAAACACCACCTCATCATGCACTAAAACTTACTAAAAAAAAAAAAGATGTGAAGTTCACACATATAGAAAATGGACATTTTGTGAATACATATTACACGTATTGTAAAATAGATAGAGCTCATATGTAGAGTTTGTTTGATAAACTTTCCTACTACTTTGTCTAAATTAGAAGCAAATTGGTTGAACATTACTTCTACCTAAAATGGCAGAAAACGCACCTATCTTGGTGATGGACAGGACAGCTAGAGGGGATATGGAGGAGGCTGTTATTTTTTTTTTAATAGGTGTACTTTCACCAATTTGCTGATAATTCATTGAAAGTAGATGATCGGTACAATTGCTGCCAATGCATTTTTTAAAGCTGTATTGTCATGAGTCAAATTTGATCATGTTAGGTTCTTGCATAGGTCCTATAGCATTGATAAGTTTCCACCCTCTTTCCTACATACACACATCTCTCCTGCATACACACAACTCTACTACTATCACACACGCAATTTTCCGAAATACACACACAACTCTCCTCCATACACAAACACAGTTCTAACACATATAGCTTTTCTACAGCTTTGAAGTATGCACTCACACCTCTGTTACATACACGCACTGTTTTGCTACATACTTGTACACAGCTTTCTTACATACACCAACAGCTCTCTTATATACTCATGCAGCTCCACACACACAAACACTTATATATATATATATATATATATATATATATGTACACTCATCCATCGTATACATTACCACATCTTGAAATTCCTTCCAGGAATGTGACTGATCACATGACCTGAAAGGTTCAATGGCTAATCAACAACTTTGTTTGATTGGGACCCTATCCATGCCACCTCACATATCAGGAGTGTCGTTCTTCTTTTCATAAAGAGGTCCAAGGGCTAGTCTTGCAGAAGTTTTTTCAGCTACACAGGATGCGCAACATCCGTGCAAGTCCTGGTGACTTTCTCCCCTGCACTGCACCGATCAGATAGATCAGTGTGGGGCAGGAGAAAGGAGAACAGTTCTTTCAGTGATCATGAAGGATGCTGTCAGTGTTTTCCTCCATCAGAATAAGCAGCCTCTAGACTGTAAGAAACACACACATTTTAACATCATTTTGATTGTCTAAAATTTACTGCAGCTAAAAATTACATTTGGTTTACAATGCATTTTGCCAGATATGTTGTCACTTGTCAAAGCTAAGAATTTTACATGCTGGGTTTTTTTATGGCACATTTAGCACTGATAAGTTGTCACACTCTTGCTTAATATGTTAACATTCTGTCTGTAAACTGTATATGCATAGCTACCTTTTTGAAGCAATATTGAGATTTACTTAAGAACGTGGGGCCCAATAAATACCATCAATGGTGCCCAGTCCAAGAGATGGTGGATCCTATAGGTAAACACCACCTCATCATGCACTAAAACTTACTAAAAAAAAAAAAGATGTGAAGTTCACACATATAGAAAATGGACATTTTGTGAATACATATTACACGTATTGTAAAATAGATAGAGCTCATATGTAGAGTTTGTTTGATAAACTTTCCTACTACTTTGTCTAAATTAGAAGCAAATTGGTTGAACATTACTTCTACCTAAAATGGCAGAAAACGCACCTATCTTGGTGATGGACAGGACAGCTAGAGGGGATATGGAGGAGGCTGTTATTTTTTTTTTAATAGGTGTACTTTCACCAATTTGCTGATAATTCATTGAAAGTAGATGATCGGTACAATTGCTGCCAATGCATTTTTTAAAGCTGTATTGTCATGAGTCAAATTTGATCATGTTAGGTTCTTGCATAGGTCCTATAGCATTGATAAGTTTCCACCCTCTTTCCTACATACACACATCTCTCCTGCATACACACAACTCTACTACTATCACACACGCAATTTTCCGAAATACACACACAACTCTCCTCCATACACAAACACAGTTCTAACACATATAGCTTTTCTACAGCTTTGAAGTATGCACTCACACCTCTGTTACATACACGCACTGTTTTGCTACATACTTGTACACAGCTTTCTTACATACACCAACAGCTCTCTTATATACTCATGCAGCTCCACACACACAAACACTTATATATATATATATATATATATATATGTACACTCATCCATCGTATACATTACCACATCTTGAAATTCCTTCCAGGAATGTGACTGATCACATGACCTGAAAGGTTCAATGGCTAATCAACAACTTTGTTTGATTGGGACCCTATCCATGCCACCTCACATATCAGGAGTGTCGTTCTTCTTTTCATAAAGAGGTCCAAGGGCTAGTCTTGCAGAAGTTTTTTCAGCTACACAGGATGCGCAACATCCGTGCAAGTCCTGGTGACTTTCTCCCCTGCACTGCACCGATCAGATAGATCAGTGTGGGGCAGGAGAAAGGAGAACAGTTCTTTCAGTGATCATGAAGGATGCTGTCAGTGTTTTCCTCCATCAGAATAAGCAGCCTCTAGACTGTAAGAAACACACACATTTTAACATCATTTTGATTGTCTAAAATTTACTGCAGCTAAAAATTACATTTGGTTTACAATGCATTTTGCCAGATATGTTGTCACTTGTCAAAGCTAAGAATTTTACATGCTGGGTTTTTTTATGGCACATTTAGCACTGATAAGTTGTCACACTCTTGCTTAATATGTTAACATTCTGTCTGTAAACTGTATATGCATAGCTACCTTTTTGAAGCAATATTGAGATTTACTTAAGAACGTGGGGCCCAATAAATACCATCAATGGTGCCCAGTCCAAGAGATGGTGGATCCTATAGGTAAACACCACCTCATCATGCACTAAAACTTACTAAAAAAAAAAAAGATGTGAAGTTCACACATATAGAAAATGGACATTTTGTGAATACATATTACACGTATTGTAAAATAGATAGAGCTCATATGTAGAGTTTGTTTGATAAACTTTCCTACTACTTTGTCTAAATTAGAAGCAAATTGGTTGAACATTACTTCTACCTAAAATGGCAGAAAACGCACCTATCTTGGTGATGGACAGGACAGCTAGAGGGGATATGGAGGAGGCTGTTATTTTTTTTTTAATAGGTGTACTTTCACCAATTTGCTGATAATTCATTGAAAGTAGATGATCGGTACAATTGCTGCCAATGCATTTTTTAAAGCTGTATTGTCATGAGTCAAATTTGATCATGTTAGGTTCTTGCATAGGTCCTATAGCATTGATAAGTTTCCACCCTCTTTCCTACATACACACATCTCTCCTGCATACACACAACTCTACTACTATCACACACGCAATTTTCCGAAATACACACACAACTCTCCTCCATACACAAACACAGTTCTAACACATATAGCTTTTCTACAGCTTTGAAGTATGCACTCACACCTCTGTTACATACACGCACTGTTTTGCTACATACTTGTACACAGCTTTCTTACATACACCAACAGCTCTCTTATATACTCATGCAGCTCCACACACACAAACACTTATATATATATATATATATATATATATATGTACACTCATCCATCGTATACATTACCACATCTTGAAATTCCTTCCAGGAATGTGACTGATCACATGACCTGAAAGGTTCAATGGCTAATCAACAACTTTGTTTGATTGGGACCCTATCCATGCCACCTCACATATCAGGAGTGTCGTTCTTCTTTTCATAAAGAGGTCCAAGGGCTAGTCTTGCAGAAGTTTTTTCAGCTACACAGGATGCGCAACATCCGTGCAAGTCCTGGTGACTTTCTCCCCTGCACTGCACCGATCAGATAGATCAGTGTGGGGCAGGAGAAAGGAGAACAGTTCTTTCAGTGATCATGAAGGATGCTGTCAGTGTTTTCCTCCATCAGAATAAGCAGCCTCTAGACTGTAAGAAACACACACATTTTAACATCATTTTGATTGTCTAAAATTTACTGCAGCTAAAAATTACATTTGGTTTACAATGCATTTTGCCAGATATGTTGTCACTTGTCAAAGCTAAGAATTTTACATGCTGGGTTTTTTTATGGCACATTTAGCACTGATAAGTTGTCACACTCTTGCTTAATATGTTAACATTCTGTCTGTAAACTGTATATGCATAGCTACCTTTTTGAAGCAATATTGAGATTTACTTAAGAACGTGGGGCCCAATAAATACCATCAATGGTGCCCAGTCCAAGAGATGGTGGATCCTATAGGTAAACACCACCTCATCATGCACTAAAACTTACTAAAAAAAAAAAAGATGTGAAGTTCACACATATAGAAAATGGACATTTTGTGAATACATATTACACGTATTGTAAAATAGATAGAGCTCATATGTAGAGTTTGTTTGATAAACTTTCCTACTACTTTGTCTAAATTAGAAGCAAATTGGTTGAACATTACTTCTACCTAAAATGGCAGAAAACGCACCTATCTTGGTGATGGACAGGACAGCTAGAGGGGATATGGAGGAGGCTGTTATTTTTTTTTTAATAGGTGTACTTTCACCAATTTGCTGATAATTCATTGAAAGTAGATGATCGGTACAATTGCTGCCAATGCATTTTTTAAAGCTGTATTGTCATGAGTCAAATTTGATCATGTTAGGTTCTTGCATAGGTCCTATAGCATTGATAAGTTTCCACCCTCTTTCCTACATACACACATCTCTCCTGCATACACACAACTCTACTACTATCACACACGCAATTTTCCGAAATACACACACAACTCTCCTCCATACACAAACACAGTTCTAACACATATAGCTTTTCTACAGCTTTGAAGTATGCACTCACACCTCTGTTACATACACGCACTGTTTTGCTACATACTTGTACACAGCTTTCTTACATACACCAACAGCTCTCTTATATACTCATGCAGCTCCACACACACAAACACTTATATATATATATATATATATATATATATATATATGTACACTCATCCATCGTATACATTACCACATCTTGAAATTCCTTCCAGGAATGTGACTGATCACATGACCTGAAAGGTTCAATGGCTAATCAACAACTTTGTTTGATTGGGACCCTATCCATGCCACCTCACATATCAGGAGTGTCGTTCTTCTTTTCATAAAGAGGTCCAAGGGCTAGTCTTGCAGAAGTTTTCTCAGCTACACAGGATGCGCAACATCCGTGCAAGTCCTGGTGACTTTCTCCCCTGCACTGCACCGATCAGATAGATCAGTGTGGGGCAGGAGAAAGGAGAACAGTTCTTTCAGTGATCATGAAGGATGCTGTCAGTGTTTTCCTCCATCAGAATAAGCAGCCTCTAGACTGTAAGAAACACACACATTTTAACATCATTTTGATTGTCTAAAATTTACTGCAGCTAAAAATTACATTTGGTTTACAATGCATTTTGCCAGATATGTTGTCACTTGTCAAAGCTAAGAATTTTACATGCTGGGTTTTTTTATGGCACATTTAGCACTGATAAGTTGTCACACTCTTGCTTAATATGTTAACATTCTGTCTGTAAACTGTATATGCATAGCTACCTTTTTGAAGCAATATTGAGATTTACTTAAGAACGTGGGGCCCAATAAATACCATCAATGGTGCCCAGTCCAAGAGATGGTGGATCCTATAGGTAAACACCACCTCATCATGCACTAAAACTTACTAAAAAAAAAAAAGATGTGAAGTTCACACATATAGAAAATGGACATTTTGTGAATACATATTACACGTATTGTAAAATAGATAAAGCTCATATGTAGAGTTTGTTTGATAAACTTTCCTACTACTTTGTCTAAATTAGAAGCAAATTGGTTGAACATTACTTCTACCTAAAATGGCAGAAAACGCACCTATCTTGGTGATGGACAGGACAGCTAGAGGGGATATGGAGGAGGCTGTTATTTTTTTTTTAATAGGTGTACTTTCACCAATTTGCTGATAATTCATTGAAAGTAGATGATCGGTACAATTGCTGCCAATGCATTTTTTAAAGCTGTATTGTCATGAGTCAAATTTGATCATGTTAGGTTCTTGCATAGGTCCTATAGCATTGATAAGTTTCCACCCTCTTTCCTACATACACACATCTCTCCTGCATACACACAACTCTACTACTATCACACACGCAATTTTCCGAAATACACACACAACTCTCCTCCATACACAAACACAGTTCTAACACATATAGCTTTTCTACAGCTTTGAAGTATGCACTCACACCTCTGTTACATACACGCACTGTTTTGCTACATACTTGTACACAGCTTTCTTACATACACCAACAGCTCTCTTATATACTCATGCAGCTCCACACACACAAACACTTATATATATATATATATATATATATATATGTACACTCATCCATCGTATACATTACCACATCTTGAAATTCCTTCCAGGAATGTGACTGATCACATGACCTGAAAGGTTCAATGGCTAATCAACAACTTTGTTTGATTGGGACCCTATCCATGCCACCTCACATATCAGGAGTGTCGTTCTTCTTTTCATAAAGAGGTCCAAGGGCTAGTCTTGCAGAAGTTTTTTCAGCTACACAGGATGCGCAACATCCGTGCAAGTCCTGGTGACTTTCTCCCCTGCACTGCACCGATCAGATAGATCAGTGTGGGGCAGGAGAAAGGAGAACAGTTCTTTCAGTGATCATGAAGGATGCTGTCAGTGTTTTCCTCCATCAGAATAAGCAGCCTCTAGACTGTAAGAAACACACACATTTTAACATCATTTTGATTGTCTAAAATTTACTGCAGCTAAAAATTACATTTGGTTTACAATGCATTTTGCCAGATATGTTGTCACTTGTCAAAGCTAAGAATTTTACATGCTGGGTTTTTTTATGGCACATTTAGCACTGATAAGTTGTCACACTCTTGCTTAATATGTTAACATTCTGTCTGTAAACTGTATATGCATAGCTACCTTTTTGAAGCAATATTGAGATTTACTTAAGAACGTGGGGCCCAATAAATACCATCAATGGTGCCCAGTCCAAGAGATGGTGGATCCTATAGGTAAACACCACCTCATCATGCACTAAAACTTACTAAAAAAAAAAAAGATGTGAAGTTCACACATATAGAAAATGGACATTTTGTGAATACATATTACACGTATTGTAAAATAGATAGAGCTCATATGTAGAGTTTGTTTGATAAACTTTCCTACTACTTTGTCTAAATTAGAAGCAAATTGGTTGAACATTACTTCTACCTAAAATGGCAGAAAACGCACCTATCTTGGTGATGGACAGGACAGCTAGAGGGGATATGGAGGAGGCTGTTATTTTTTTTTTAATAGGTGTACTTTCACCAATTTGCTGATAATTCATTGAAAGTAGATGATCGGTACAATTGCTGCCAATGCATTTTTTAAAGCTGTATTGTCATGAGTCAAATTTGATCATGTTAGGTTCTTGCATAGGTCCTATAGCATTGATAAGTTTCCACCCTCTTTCCTACATACACACATCTCTCCTGCATACACACAACTCTACTACTATCACACACGCAATTTTCCGAAATACACACACAACTCTCCTCCATACACAAACACAGTTCTAACACATATAGCTTTTCTACAGCTTTGAAGTATGCACTCACACCTCTGTTACATACACGCACTGTTTTGCTACATACTTGTACACAGCTTTCTTACATACACCAACAGCTCTCTTATATACTCATGCAGCTCCACACACACAAACACTTATATATATATATATATATATATATATGTACACTCATCCATCGTATACATTACCACATCTTGAAATTCCTTCCAGGAATGTGACTGATCACATGACCTGAAAGGTTCAATGGCTAATCAACAACTTTGTTTGATTGGGACCCTATCCATGCCACCTCACATATCAGGAGTGTCGTTCTTCTTTTCATAAAGAGGTCCAAGGGCTAGTCTTGCAGAAGTTTTTTCAGCTACACAGGATGCGCAACATCCGTGCAAGTCCTGGTGACTTTCTCCCCTGCACTGCACCGATCAGATAGATCAGTGTGGGGCAGGAGAAAGGAGAACAGTTCTTTCAGTGATCATGAAGGATGCTGTCAGTGTTTTCCTCCATCAGAATAAGCAGCCTCTAGACTGTAAGAAACACACACATTTTAACATCATTTTGATTGTCTAAAATTTACTGCAGCTAAAAATTACATTTGGTTTACAATGCATTTTGCCAGATATGTTGTCACTTGTCAAAGCTAAGAATTTTACATGCTGGGTTTTTTTATGGCACATTTAGCACTGATAAGTTGTCACACTCTTGCTTAATATGTTAACATTCTGTCTGTAAACTGTATATGCATAGCTACCTTTTTGAAGCAATATTGAGATTTACTTAAGAACGTGGGGCCCAATAAATACCATCAATGGTGCCCAGTCCAAGAGATGGTGGATCCTATAGGTAAACACCACCTCATCATGCACTAAAACTTACTAAAAAAAAAAAAGATGTGAAGTTCACACATATAGAAAATGGACATTTTGTGAATACATATTACACGTATTGTAAAATAGATAGAGCTCATATGTAGAGTTTGTTTGATAAACTTTCCTACTACTTTGTCTAAATTAGAAGCAAATTGGTTGAACATTACTTCTACCTAAAATGGCAGAAAACGCACCTATCTTGGTGATGGACAGGACAGCTAGAGGGGATATGGAGGAGGCTGTTATTTTTTTTTTAATAGGTGTACTTTCACCAATTTGCTGATAATTCATTGAAAGTAGATGATCGGTACAATTGCTGCCAATGCATTTTTTAAAGCTGTATTGTCATGAGTCAAATTTGATCATGTTAGGTTCTTGCATAGGTCCTATAGCATTGATAAGTTTCCACCCTCTTTCCTACATACACACATCTCTCCTGCATACACACAACTCTACTACTATCACACACGCAATTTTCCGAAATACACACACAACTCTCCTCCATACACAAACACAGTTCTAACACATATAGCTTTTCTACAGCTTTGAAGTATGCACTCACACCTCTGTTACATACACGCACTGTTTTGCTACATACTTGTACACAGCTTTCTTACATACACCAACAGCTCTCTTATATACTCATGCAGCTCCACACACACAAACACTTATATATATATATATATATATATATATATGTACACTCATCCATCGTATACATTACCACATCTTGAAATTCCTTCCAGGAATGTGACTGATCACATGACCTGAAAGGTTCAATGGCTAATCAACAACTTTGTTTGATTGGGACCCTATCCATGCCACCTCACATATCAGGAGTGTCGTTCTTCTTTTCATAAAGAGGTCCAAGGGCTAGTCTTGCAGAAGTTTTTTCAGCTACACAGGATGCGCAACATCCGTGCAAGTCCTGGTGACTTTCTCCCCTGCACTGCACCGATCAGATAGATCAGTGTGGGGCAGGAGAAAGGAGAACAGTTCTTTCAGTGATCATGAAGGATGCTGTCAGTGTTTTCCTCCATCAGAATAAGCAGCCTCTAGACTGTAAGAAACACACACATTTTAACATCATTTTGATTGTCTAAAATTTACTGCAGCTAAAAATTACATTTGGTTTACAATGCATTTTGCCAGATATGTTGTCACTTGTCAAAGCTAAGAATTTTACATGCTGGGTTTTTTTATGGCACATTTAGCACTGATAAGTTGTCACACTCTTGCTTAATATGTTAACATTCTGTCTGTAAACTGTATATGCATAGCTACCTTTTTGAAGCAATATTGAGATTTACTTAAGAACGTGGGGCCCAATAAATACCATCAATGGTGCCCAGTCCAAGAGATGGTGGATCCTATAGGTAAACACCACCTCATCATGCACTAAAACTTACTAAAAAAAAAAAAGATGTGAAGTTCACACATATAGAAAATGGACATTTTGTGAATACATATTACACGTATTGTAAAATAGATAGAGCTCATATGTAGAGTTTGTTTGATAAACTTTCCTACTACTTTGTCTAAATTAGAAGCAAATTGGTTGAACATTACTTCTACCTAAAATGGCAGAAAACGCACCTATCTTGGTGATGGACAGGACAGCTAGAGGGGATATGGAGGAGGCTGTTATTTTTTTTTTAATAGGTGTACTTTCACCAATTTGCTGATAATTCATTGAAAGTAGATGATCGGTACAATTGCTGCCAATGCATTTTTTAAAGCTGTATTGTCATGAGTCAAATTTGATCATGTTAGGTTCTTGCATAGGTCCTATAGCATTGATAAGTTTCCACCCTCTTTCCTACATACACACATCTCTCCTGCATACACACAACTCTACTACTATCACACACGCAATTTTCCGAAATACACACACAACTCTCCTCCATACACAAACACAGTTCTAACACATATAGCTTTTCTACAGCTTTGAAGTATGCACTCACACCTCTGTTACATACACGCACTGTTTTGCTACATACTTGTACACAGCTTTCTTACATACACCAACAGCTCTCTTATATACTCATGCAGCTCCACACACACAAACACTTATATATATATATATATATATATATATATATATATATGTACACTCATCCATCGTATACATTACCACATCTTGAAATTCCTTCCAGGAATGTGACTGATCACATGACCTGAAAGGTTCAATGGCTAATCAACAACTTTGTTTGATTGGGACCCTATCCATGCCACCTCACATATCAGGAGTGTCGTTCTTCTTTTCATAAAGAGGTCCAAGGGCTAGTCTTGCAGAAGTTTTCTCAGCTACACAGGATGCGCAACATCCGTGCAAGTCCTGGTGACTTTCTCCCCTGCACTGCACCGATCAGATAGATCAGTGTGGGGCAGGAGAAAGGAGAACAGTTCTTTCAGTGATCATGAAGGATGCTGTCAGTGTTTTCCTCCATCAGAATAAGCAGCCTCTAGACTGTAAGAAACACACACATTTTAACATCATTTTGATTGTCTAAAATTTACTGCAGCTAAAAATTACATTTGGTTTACAATGCATTTTGCCAGATATGTTGTCACTTGTCAAAGCTAAGAATTTTACATGCTGGGTTTTTTTATGGCACATTTAGCACTGATAAGTTGTCACACTCTTGCTTAATATGTTAACATTCTGTCTGTAAACTGTATATGCATAGCTACCTTTTTGAAGCAATATTGAGATTTACTTAAGAACGTGGGGCCCAATAAATACCATCAATGGTGCCCAGTCCAAGAGATGGTGGATCCTATAGGTAAACACCACCTCATCATGCACTAAAACTTACTAAAAAAAAAAAAGATGTGAAGTTCACACATATAGAAAATGGACATTTTGTGAATACATATTACACGTATTGTAAAATAGATAAAGCTCATATGTAGAGTTTGTTTGATAAACTTTCCTACTACTTTGTCTAAATTAGAAGCAAATTGGTTGAACATTACTTCTACCTAAAATGGCAGAAAACGCACCTATCTTGGTGATGGACAGGACAGCTAGAGGGGATATGGAGGAGGCTGTTATTTTTTTTTTAATAGGTGTACTTTCACCAATTTGCTGATAATTCATTGAAAGTAGATGATCGGTACAATTGCTGCCAATGCATTTTTTAAAGCTGTATTGTCATGAGTCAAATTTGATCATGTTAGGTTCTTGCATAGGTCCTATAGCATTGATAAGTTTCCACCCTCTTTCCTACATACACACATCTCTCCTGCATACACACAACTCTACTACTATCACACACGCAATTTTCCGAAATACACACACAACTCTCCTCCATACACAAACACAGTTCTAACACATATAGCTTTTCTACAGCTTTGAAGTATGCACTCACACCTCTGTTACATACACGCACTGTTTTGCTACATACTTGTACACAGCTTTCTTACATACACCAACAGCTCTCTTATATACTCATGCAGCTCCACACACACAAACACTTATATATATATATATATATATATATATATGTACACTCATCCATCGTATACATTACCACATCTTGAAATTCCTTCCAGGAATGTGACTGATCACATGACCTGAAAGGTTCAATAGATAATCAACAACTTTGTTTGATTGGGACCCTATCCATGCCACCTCACATATCAGGAGTGTCGTTCTTCTTTTCATAAAGAGGTCCAAGGGCTAGTCTTGCAGAAGTTTTTTCAGCTACACAGGATGCGCAACATCCGTGCAAGTCCTGGTGACTTTCTCCCCTGCACTGCACCGATCAGATAGATCAGTGTGGGGCAGGAGAAAGGAGAACAGTTCTTTCAGTGATCATGAAGGATGCTGTCAGTGTTTTCCTCCATCAGAATAAGCAGCCTCTAGACTGTAAGAAACACACACATTTTAACATCATTTTGATTGTCTAAAATTTACTGCAGCTAAAAATTACATTTGGTTTACAATGCATTTTGCCAGATATGTTGTCACTTGTCAAAGCTAAGAATTTTACATGCTGGGTTTTTTTATGGCACATTTAGCACTGATAAGTTGTCACACTCTTGCTTAATATGTTAACATTCTGTCTGTAAACTGTATATGCATAGCTACCTTTTTGAAGCAATATTGAGATTTACTTAAGAACGTGGGGCCCAATAAATACCATCAATGGTGCCCAGTCCAAGAGATGGTGGATCCTATAGGTAAACACCACCTCATCATGCACTAAAACTTACTAAAAAAAAAAAAGATGTGAAGTTCACACATATAGAAAATGGACATTTTGTGAATACATATTACACGTATTGTAAAATAGATAAAGCTCATATGTAGAGTTTGTTTGATAAACTTTCCTACTACTTTGTCTAAATTAGAAGCAAATTGGTTGAACATTACTTCTACCTAAAATGGCAGAAAACGCACCTATCTTGGTGATGGACAGGACAGCTAGAGGGGATATGGAGGAGGCTGTTATTTTTTTTTTAATAGGTGTACTTTCACCAATTTGCTGATAATTCATTGAAAGTAGATGATCGGTACAATTGCTGCCAATGCATTTTTTAAAGCTGTATTGTCATGAGTCAAATTTGATCATGTTAGGTTCTTGCATAGGTCCTATAGCATTGATAAGTTTCCACCCTCTTTCCTACATACACACATCTCTCCTGCATACACACAACTCTACTACTATCACACACGCAATTTTCCGAAATACACACACAACTCTCCTCCATACACAAACACAGTTCTAACACATATAGCTTTTCTACAGCTTTGAAGTATGCACTCACACCTCTGTTACATACACGCACTGTTTTGCTACATACTTGTACACAGCTTTCTTACATACACCAACAGCTCTCTTATATACTCATGCAGCTCCACACACACAAACACTTATATATATATATATATATATATATATATATGTACACTCATCCATCGTATACATTACCACATCTTGAAATTCCTTCCAGGAATGTGACTGATCACATGACCTGAAAGGTTCAATAGATAATCAACAACTTTGTTTGATTGGGACCCTATCCATGCCACCTCACATATCAGGAGTGTCATTCTTCTTTTCATAAAGAGGTCCAAGGGCTAGTCTTGCAGAAGTTTTTTCAGCTACACAGGATGCGCAACATCCGTGCAAGTCCTGGTGACTTTCTCCCCTGCACTGCACCGATCAGATAGATCAGTGTGGGGCAGGAGAAAGGAGAACAGTTCTTTCAGTGATCATGAAGGATGCTGTCAGTGTTTTCCTCCATCAGAATAAGCAGCCTCTAGACTGTAAGAAACACACACATTTTAACATCATTTTGATTGTCTAAAATTTACTGCAGCTAAAAATTACATTTGGTTTACAATGCATTTTGCCAGATATGTTGTCACTTGTCAAAGCTAAGAATTTTACATGCTGGGTTTTTTTATGGCACATTTAGCACTGATAAGTTGTCACACTCTTGCTTAATATGTTAACATTCTGTCTGTAAACTGTATATGCATAGCTACCTTTTTGAAGCAATATTGAGATTTACTTAAGAACGTGGGGCCCAATAAATACCATCAATGGTGCCCAGTCCAAGAGATGGTGGATCCTATAGGTAAACACCACCTCATCATGCACTAAAACTTACTAAAAAAAAAAAAGATGTGAAGTTCACACATATAGAAAATGGACATTTTGTGAATACATATTACACGTATTGTAAAATAGATAAAGCTCATATGTAGAGTTTGTTTGATAAACTTTCCTACTACTTTGTCTAAATTAGAAGCAAATTGGTTGAACATTACTTCTACCTAAAATGGCAGAAAACGCACCTATCTTGGTGATGGACAGGACAGCTAGAGGGGATATGGAGGAGGCTGTTATTTTTTTTTTAATAGGTGTACTTTCACCAATTTGCTGATAATTCATTGAAAGTAGATGATCGGTACAATTGCTGCCAATGCATTTTTTAAAGCTGTATTGTCATGAGTCAAATTTGATCATGTTAGGTTCTTGCATAGGTCCTATAGCATTGATAAGTTTCCACCCTCTTTCCTACATACACACATCTCTCCTGCATACACACAACTCTACTACTATCACACACGCAATTTTCCGAAATACACACACAACTCTCCTCCATACACAAACACAGTTCTAACACATATAGCTTTTCTACAGCTTTGAAGTATGCACTCACACCTCTGTTACATACACGCACTGTTTTGCTACATACTTGTACACAGCTTTCTTACATACACCAACAGCTCTCTTATATACTCATGCAGCTCCACACACACAAACACTTATATATATATATATATATATATGTACACTCATCCATCGTATACATTACCACATCTTGAAATTCCTTCCAGGAATGTGACTGATCACATGACCTGAAAGGTTCAATGGCTAATCAACAACTTTGTTTGATTGGGACCCTATCCATGCCACCTCACATATCAGGAGTGTCGTTCTTCTTTTCATAAAGAGGTCCAAGGGCTAGTCTTGCAGAAGTTTTTTCAGCTACACAGGATGCGCAACATCCGTGCAAGTCCTGGTGACTTTCTCCCCTGCACTGCACCGATCAGATAGATCAGTGTGGGGCAGGAGAAAGGAGAACAGTTCTTTCAGTGATCATGAAGGATGCTGTCAGTGTTTTCCTCCATCAGAATAAGCAGCCTCTAGACTGTAAGAAACACACACATTTTAACATCATTTTGATTGTCTAAAATTTACTGCAGCTAAAAATTACATTTGGTTTACAATGCATTTTGCCAGATATGTTGTCACTTGTCAAAGCTAAGAATTTTACATGCTGGGTTTTTTTATGGCACATTTAGCACTGATAAGTTGTCACACTCTTGCTTAATATGTTAACATTCTGTCTGTAAACTGTATATGCATAGCTACCTTTTTGAAGCAATATTGAGATTTACTTAAGAACGTGGGGCCCAATAAATACCATCAATGGTGCCCAGTCCAAGAGATGGTGGATCCTATAGGTAAACACCACCTCATCATGCACTAAAACTTACTAAAAAAAAAAAGATGTGAAGTTCACACATATAGAAAATGGACATTTTGTGAATACATATTACACGTATTGTAAAATAGATAGAGCTCATATGTAGAGTTTGTTTGATAAACTTTCCTACTACTTTGTCTAAATTAGAAGCAAATTGGTTGAACATTACTTCTACCTAAAATGGCAGAAAACGCACCTATCTTGGTGATGGACAGGACAGCTAGAGGGGATATGGAGGAGGCTGTTATTTTTTTTTTAATAGGTGTACTTTCACCAATTTGCTGATAATTCATTGAAAGTAGATGATCGGTACAATTGCTGCCAATGCATTTTTTAAAGCTGTATTGTCATGAGTCAAATTTGATCATGTTAGGTTCTTGCATAGGTCCTATAGCATTGATAAGTTTCCACCCTCTTTCCTACATACACACATCTCTCCTGCATACACACAACTCTACTACTATCACACACGCAATTTTCCGAAATACACACACAACTCTCCTCCATACACAAACACAGTTCTAACACATATAGCTTTTCTACAGCTTTGAAGTATGCACTCACACCTCTGTTACATACACGCACTGTTTTGCTACATACTTGTACACAGCTTTCTTACATACACCAACAGCTCTCTTATATACTCATGCAGCTCCACACACACAAACACTTATATATATATATATATATATATATATATATATGTACACTCATCCATCGTATACATTACCACATCTTGAAATTCCTTCCAGGAATGTGACTGATCACATGACCTGAAAGGTTCAATGGCTAATCAACAACTTTGTTTGATTGGGACCCTATCCATGCCACCTCACATATCAGGAGTGTCGTTCTTCTTTTCATAAAGAGGTCCAAGGGCTAGTCTTGCAGAAGTTTTTTCAGCTACACAGGATGCGCAACATCCGTGCAAGTCCTGGTGACTTTCTCCCCTGCACTGCACCGATCAGATAGATCAGTGTGGGGCAGGAGAAAGGAGAACAGTTCTTTCAGTGATCATGAAGGATGCTGTCAGTGTTTTCCTCCATCAGAATAAGCAGCCTCTAGACTGTAAGAAACACACACATTTTAACATCATTTTGATTGTCTAAAATTTACTGCAGCTAAAAATTACATTTGGTTTACAATGCATTTTGCCAGATATGTTGTCACTTGTCAAAGCTAAGAATTTTACATGCTGGGTTTTTTTATGGCACATTTAGCACTGATAAGTTGTCACACTCTTGCTTAATATGTTAACATTCTGTCTGTAAACTGTATATGCATAGCTACCTTTTTGAAGCAATATTGAGATTTACTTAAGAACGTGGGGCCCAATAAATACCATCAATGGTGCCCAGTCCAAGAGATGGTGGATCCTATAGGTAAACACCACCTCATCATGCACTAAAACTTACTAAAAAAAAAAAAGATGTGAAGTTCACACATATAGAAAATGGACATTTTGTGAATACATATTACACGTAGTGTAAAATAGATAGAGCTCATATGTAGAGTTTGTTTGATAAACTTTCCTACTACTTTGTCTAAATTAGAAGCAAATTGGTTGAACATTACTTCTACCTAAAATGGCAGAAAACGCACCTATCTTGGTGATGGACAGGACAGCTAGAGGGGATATGGAGGAGGCTGTTATTTTTTTTAATAGGTGTACTTTCACCAATTTGCTGATAATTCATTGAAAGTAGATGATCGGTACAATTGCTGCCAATGCATTTTTTAAAGCTGTATTGTCATGAGTCAAATTTGATCATGTTAGGTTCTTGCATAGGTCCTATAGCATTGATAAGTTTCCACCCTCTTTCCTACATACACACATCTCTCCTGCATACACACAACTCTACTACTATCACACACGCAATTTTCCGAAATACACACACAACTCTCCTCCATACACAAACACAGTTCTAACACATATAGCTTTTCTACAGCTTTGAAGTATGCACTCACACCTCTGTTACATACACGCACTGTTTTGCTACATACTTGTACACAGCTTTCTTACATACACCAACAGCTCTCTTATATACTCATGCAGCTCCACACACACAAACACTTATATATATATATATATATATATATATATATATATATATATATGTACACTCATCCATCGTATACATTACCACATCTTGAAATTCCTTCCAGGAATGTGACTGATCACATGACCTGAAAGGTTCAATGGCTAATCAACAACTTTGTTTGATTGGGACCCTATCCATGCCACCTCACATATCAGGAGTGTCGTTCTTCTTTTCATAAAGAGGTCCAAGGGCTAGTCTTGCAGAAGTTTTTTCAGCTACACAGGATGCGCAACATCCGTGCAAGTCCTGGTGACTTTCTCCCCTGCACTGCACCGATCAGATAGATCAGTGTGGGGCAGGAGAAAGGAGAACAGTTCTTTCAGTGATCATGAAGGATGCTGTCAGTGTTTTCCTCCATCAGAATAAGCAGCCTCTAGACTGTAAGAAACACACACATTTTAACATCATTTTGATTGTCTAAAATTTACTGCAGCTAAAAATTACATTTGGTTTACAATGCATTTTGCCAGATATGTTGTCACTTGTCAAAGCTAAGAATTTTACATGCTGGGTTTTTTTATGGCACATTTAGCACTGATAAGTTGTCACACTCTTGCTTAATATGTTAACATTCTGTCTGTAAACTGTATATGCATAGCTACCTTTTTGAAGCAATATTGAGATTTACTTAAGAACGTGGGGCCCAATAAATACCATCAATGGTGCCCAGTCCAAGAGATGGTGGATCCTATAGGTAAACACCACCTCATCATGCACTAAAACTTACTAAAAAAAAAAAAGATGTGAAGTTCACACATATAGAAAATGGACATTTTGTGAATACATATTACACGTATTGTAAAATAGATAAAGCTCATATGTAGAGTTTGTTTGATAAACTTTCCTACTACTTTGTCTAAATTAGAAGCAAATTGGTTGAACATTACTTCTACCTAAAATGGCAGAAAACGCACCTATCTTGGTGATGGACAGGACAGCTAGAGGGGATATGGAGGAGGCTGTTATTTTTTTTTTAATAGGTGTACTTTCACCAATTTGCTGATAATTCATTGAAAGTAGATGATCGGTACAATTGCTGCCAATGCATTTTTTAAAGCTGTATTGTCATGAGTCAAATTTGATCATGTTAGGTTCTTGCATAGGTCCTATAGCATTGATAAGTTTCCACCCTCTTTCCTACATACACACATCTCTCCTGCATACACACAACTCTACTACTATCACACACGCAATTTTCCGAAATACACACACAACTCTCCTCCATACACAAACACAGTTCTAACACATATAGCTTTTCTACAGCTTTGAAGTATGCACTCACACCTCTGTTACATACACGCACTGTTTTGCTACATACTTGTACACAGCTTTCTTACATACACCAACAGCTCTCTTATATACTCATGCAGCTCCACACACACAAACACTTATATATATATATATATATATATATATATGTACACTCATCCATCGTATACATTACCACATCTTGAAATTCCTTCCAGGAATGTGACTGATCACATGACCTGAAAGGTTCAATAGATAATCAACAACTTTGTTTGATTGGGACCCTATCCATGCCACCTCACATATCAGGAGTGTCGTTCTTCTTTTCATAAAGAGGTCCAAGGGCTAGTCTTGCAGAAGTTTTTTCAGCTACACAGGATGCGCAACATCCGTGCAAGTCCTGGTGACTTTCTCCCCTGCACTGCACCGATCAGATAGATCAGTGTGGGGCAGGAGAAAGGAGAACAGTTCTTTCAGTGATCATGAAGGATGCTGTCAGTGTTTTCCTCCATCAGAATAAGCAGCCTCTAGACTGTAAGAAACACACACATTTTAACATCATTTTGATTGTCTAAAATTTACTGCAGCTAAAAATTACATTTGGTTTACAATGCATTTTGCCAGATATGTTGTCACTTGTCAAAGCTAAGAATTTTACATGCTGGGTTTTTTTATGGCACATTTAGCACTGATAAGTTGTCACACTCTTGCTTAATATGTTAACATTCTGTCTGTAAACTGTATATGCATAGCTACCTTTTTGAAGCAATATTGAGATTTACTTAAGAACGTGGGGCCCAATAAATACCATCAATGGTGCCCAGTCCAAGAGATGGTGGATCCTATAGGTAAACACCACCTCATCATGCACTAAAACTTACTAAAAAAAAAAAAGATGTGAAGTTCACACATATAGAAAATGGACATTTTGTGAATACATATTACACGTATTGTAAAATAGATAAAGCTCATATGTAGAGTTTGTTTGATAAACTTTCCTACTACTTTGTCTAAATTAGAAGCAAATTGGTTGAACATTACTTCTACCTAAAATGGCAGAAAACGCACCTATCTTGGTGATGGACAGGACAGCTAGAGGGGATATGGAGGAGGCTGTTATTTTTTTTTTAATAGGTGTACTTTCACCAATTTGCTGATAATTCATTGAAAGTAGATGATCGGTACAATTGCTGCCAATGCATTTTTTAAAGCTGTATTGTCATGAGTCAAATTTGATCATGTTAGGTTCTTGCATAGGTCCTATAGCATTGATAAGTTTCCACCCTCTTTCCTACATACACACATCTCTCCTGCATACACACAACTCTACTACTATCACACACGCAATTTTCCGAAATACACACACAACTCTCCTCCATACACAAACACAGTTCTAACACATATAGCTTTTCTACAGCTTTGAAGTATGCACTCACACCTCTGTTACATACACGCACTGTTTTGCTACATACTTGTACACAGCTTTCTTACATACACCAACAGCTCTCTTATATACTCATGCAGCTCCACACACACAAACACTTATATATATATATATATATATATATATATATGTACACTCATCCATCGTATACATTACCACATCTTGAAATTCCTTCCAGGAATGTGACTGATCACATGACCTGAAAGGTTCAATAGATAATCAACAACTTTGTTTGATTGGGACCCTATCCATGCCACCTCACATATCAGGAGTGTCGTTCTTCTTTTCATAAAGAGGTCCAAGGGCTAGTCTTGCAGAAGTTTTTTCAGCTACACAGGATGCGCAACATCCGTGCAAGTCCTGGTGACTTTCTCCCCTGCACTGCACCGATCAGATAGATCAGTGTGGGGCAGGAGAAAGGAGAACAGTTCTTTCAGTGATCATGAAGGATGCTGTCAGTGTTTTCCTCCATCAGAATAAGCAGCCTCTAGACTGTAAGAAACACACACATTTTAACATCATTTTGATTGTCTAAAATTTACTGCAGCTAAAAATTACATTTGGTTTACAATGCATTTTGCCAGATATGTTGTCACTTGTCAAAGCTAAGAATTTTACATGCTGGGTTTTTTTATGGCACATTTAGCACTGATAAGTTGTCACACTCTTGCTTAATATGTTAACATTCTGTCTGTAAACTGTATATGCATAGCTACCTTTTTGAAGCAATATTGAGATTTACTTAAGAACGTGGGGCCCAATAAATACCATCAATGGTGCCCAGTCCAAGAGATGGTGGATCCTATAGGTAAACACCACCTCATCATGCACTAAAACTTACTAAAAAAAAAAAAGATGTGAAGTTCACACATATAGAAAATGGACATTTTGTGAATACATATTACACGTATTGTAAAATAGATAAAGCTCATATGTAGAGTTTGTTTGATAAACTTTCCTACTACTTTGTCTAAATTAGAAGCAAATTGGTTGAACATTACTTCTACCTAAAATGGCAGAAAACGCACCTATCTTGGTGATGGACAGGACAGCTAGAGGGGATATGGAGGAGGCTGTTATTTTTTTTTTAATAGGTGTACTTTCACCAATTTGCTGATAATTCATTGAAAGTAGATGATCGGTACAATTGCTGCCAATGCATTTTTTAAAGCTGTATTGTCATGAGTCAAATTTGATCATGTTAGGTTCTTGCATAGGTCCTATAGCATTGATAAGTTTCCACCCTCTTTCCTACATACACACATCTCTCCTGCATACACACAACTCTACTACTATCACACACGCAATTTTCCGAAATACACACACAACTCTCCTCCATACACAAACACAGTTCTAACACATATAGCTTTTCTACAGCTTTGAAGTATGCACTCACACCTCTGTTACATACACGCACTGTTTTGCTACATACTTGTACACAGCTTTCTTACATACACCAACAGCTCTCTTATATACTCATGCAGCTCCACACACACAAACACTTATATATATATATATATATATATGTACACTCATCCATCGTATACATTACCACATCTTGAAATTCCTTCCAGGAATGTGACTGATCACATGACCTGAAAGGTTCAATGGCTAATCAACAACTTTGTTTGATTGGGACCCTATCCATGCCACCTCACATATCAGGAGTGTCGTTCTTCTTTTCATAAAGAGGTCCAAGGGCTAGTCTTGCAGAAGTTTTTTCAGCTACACAGGATGCGCAACATCCGTGCAAGTCCTGGTGACTTTCTCCCCTGCACTGCACCGATCAGATAGATCAGTGTGGGGCAGGAGAAAGGAGAACAGTTCTTTCAGTGATCATGAAGGATGCTGTCAGTGTTTTCCTCCATCAGAATAAGCAGCCTCTAGACTGTAAGAAACACACACATTTTAACATCATTTTGATTGTCTAAAATTTACTGCAGCTAAAAATTACATTTGGTTTACAATGCATTTTGCCAGATATGTTGTCACTTGTCAAAGCTAAGAATTTTACATGCTGGGTTTTTTTATGGCACATTTAGCACTGATAAGTTGTCACACTCTTGCTTAATATGTTAACATTCTGTCTGTAAACTGTATATGCATAGCTACCTTTTTGAAGCAATATTGAGATTTACTTAAGAACGTGGGGCCCAATAAATACCATCAATGGTGCCCAGTCCAAGAGATGGTGGATCCTATAGGTAAACACCACCTCATCATGCACTAAAACTTACTAAAAAAAAAAAGATGTGAAGTTCACACATATAGAAAATGGACATTTTGTGAATACATATTACACGTATTGTAAAATAGATAGAGCTCATATGTAGAGTTTGTTTGATAAACTTTCCTACTACTTTGTCTAAATTAGAAGCAAATTGGTTGAACATTACTTCTACCTAAAATGGCAGAAAACGCACCTATCTTGGTGATGGACAGGACAGCTAGAGGGGATATGGAGGAGGCTGTTATTTTTTTTTTAATAGGTGTACTTTCACCAATTTGCTGATAATTCATTGAAAGTAGATGATCGGTACAATTGCTGCCAATGCATTTTTTAAAGCTGTATTGTCATGAGTCAAATTTGATCATGTTAGGTTCTTGCATAGGTCCTATAGCATTGATAAGTTTCCACCCTCTTTCCTACATACACACATCTCTCCTGCATACACACAACTCTACTACTATCACACACGCAATTTTCCGAAATACACACACAACTCTCCTCCATACACAAACACAGTTCTAACACATATAGCTTTTCTACAGCTTTGAAGTATGCACTCACACCTCTGTTACATACACGCACTGTTTTGCTACATACTTGTACACAGCTTTCTTACATACACCAACAGCTCTCTTATATACTCATGCAGCTCCACACACACAAACACTTATATATATATATATATATATATATATATATATGTACACTCATCCATCGTATACATTACCACATCTTGAAATTCCTTCCAGGAATGTGACTGATCACATGACCTGAAAGGTTCAATGGCTAATCAACAACTTTGTTTGATTGGGACCCTATCCATGCCACCTCACATATCAGGAGTGTCGTTCTTCTTTTCATAAAGAGGTCCAAGGGCTAGTCTTGCAGAAGTTTTTTCAGCTACACAGGATGCGCAACATCCGTGCAAGTCCTGGTGACTTTCTCCCCTGCACTGCACCGATCAGATAGATCAGTGTGGGGCAGGAGAAAGGAGAACAGTTCTTTCAGTGATCATGAAGGATGCTGTCAGTGTTTTCCTCCATCAGAATAAGCAGCCTCTAGACTGTAAGAAACACACACATTTTAACATCATTTTGATTGTCTAAAATTTACTGCAGCTAAAAATTACATTTGGTTTACAATGCATTTTGCCAGATATGTTGTCACTTGTCAAAGCTAAGAATTTTACATGCTGGGTTTTTTTATGGCACATTTAGCACTGATAAGTTGTCACACTCTTGCTTAATATGTTAACATTCTGTCTGTAAACTGTATATGCATAGCTACCTTTTTGAAGCAATATTGAGATTTACTTAAGAACGTGGGGCCCAATAAATACCATCAATGGTGCCCAGTCCAAGAGATGGTGGATCCTATAGGTAAACACCACCTCATCATGCACTAAAACTTACTAAAAAAAAAAAAGATGTGAAGTTCACACATATAGAAAATGGACATTTTGTGAATACATATTACACGTAGTGTAAAATAGATAGAGCTCATATGTAGAGTTTGTTTGATAAACTTTCCTACTACTTTGTCTAAATTAGAAGCAAATTGGTTGAACATTACTTCTACCTAAAATGGCAGAAAACGCACCTATCTTGGTGATGGACAGGACAGCTAGAGGGGATATGGAGGAGGCTGTTATTTTTTTTAATAGGTGTACTTTCACCAATTTGCTGATAATTCATTGAAAGTAGATGATCGGTACAATTGCTGCCAATGCATTTTTTAAAGCTGTATTGTCATGAGTCAAATTTGATCATGTTAGGTTCTTGCATAGGTCCTATAGCATTGATAAGTTTCCACCCTCTTTCCTACATACACACATCTCTCCTGCATACACACAACTCTACTACTATCACACACGCAATTTTCCGAAATACACACACAACTCTCCTCCATACACAAACACAGTTCTAACACATATAGCTTTTCTACAGCTTTGAAGTATGCACTCACACCTCTGTTACATACACGCACTGTTTTGCTACATACTTGTACACAGCTTTCTTACATACACCAACAGCTCTCTTATATACTCATGCAGCTCCACACACACAAACACTTATATATATATATATATATATATATATATGTACACTCATCCATCGTATACATTACCACATCTTGAAATTCCTTCCAGGAATGTGACTGATCACATGACCTGAAAGGTTCAATGGCTAATCAACAACTTTGTTTGATTGGGACCCTATCCATGCCACCTCACATATCAGGAGTGTCGTTCTTCTTTTCATAAAGAGGTCCAAGGGCTAGTCTTGCAGAAGTTTTTTCAGCTACACAGGATGCGCAACATCCGTGCAAGTCCTGGTGACTTTCTCCCCTGCACTGCACCGATCAGATAGATCAGTGTGGGGCAGGAGAAAGGAGAACAGTTCTTTCAGTGATCATGAAGGATGCTGTCAGTGTTTTCCTCCATCAGAATAAGCAGCCTCTAGACTGTAAGAAACACACACATTTTAACATCATTTTGATTGTCTAAAATTTACTGCAGCTAAAAATTACATTTGGTTTACAATGCATTTTGCCAGATATGTTGTCACTTGTCAAAGCTAAGAATTTTACATGCTGGGTTTTTTTATGGCACATTTAGCACTGATAAGTTGTCACACTCTTGCTTAATATGTTAACATTCTGTCTGTAAACTGTATATGCATAGCTACCTTTTTGAAGCAATATTGAGATTTACTTAAGAACGTGGGGCCCAATAAATACCATCAATGGTGCCCAGTCCAAGAGATGGTGGATCCTATAGGTAAACACCACCTCATCATGCACTAAAACTTACTAAAAAAAAAAAAGATGTGAAGTTCACACATATAGAAAATGGACATTTTGTGAATACATATTACACGTATTGTAAAATAGATAAAGCTCATATGTGGAGTTTGTTTGATAAACTTTCCTACTACTTTGTCTAAATTAGAAGCAAATTGGTTGAACATTACTTCTACCTAAAATGGCAGAAAACGCACCTATCTTGGTGATGGACAGGACAGCTAGAGGGGATATGGAGGAGGCTGTTATTTTTTTTTTAATAGGTGTACTTTCACCAATTTGCTGATAATTCATTGAAAGTAGATGATCGGTACAATTGCTGCCAATGCATTTTTTAAAGCTGTATTGTCATGAGTCAAATTTGATCATGTTAGGTTCTTGCATAGGTCCTATAGCATTGATAAGTTTCCACCCTCTTTCCTACATACACACATCTCTCCTGCATACACACAACTCTACTACTATCACACACGCAATTTTCCGAAATACACACACAACTCTCCTCCATACACAAACACAGTTCTAACACATATAGCTTTTCTACAGCTTTGAAGTATGCACTCACACCTCTGTTACATACACGCACTGTTTTGCTACATACTTGTACACAGCTTTCTTACATACACCAACAGCTCTCTTATATACTCATGCAGCTCCACACACACAAACACTTATATATATATATATATATATATATATATATATATATGTACACTCATCCATCGTATACATTACCACATCTTGAAATTCCTTCCAGGAATGTGACTGATCACATGACCTGAAAGGTTCAATGGCTAATCAACAACTTTGTTTGATTGGGACCCTATCCATGCCACCTCACATATCAGGAGTGTCGTTCTTCTTTTCATAAAGAGGTCCAAGGGCTAGTCTTGCAGAAGTTTTTTCAGCTACACAGGATGCGCAACATCCGTGCAAGTCCTGGTGACTTTCTCCCCTGCACTGCACCGATCAGATAGATCAGTGTGGGGCAGGAGAAAGGAGAACAGTTCTTTCAGTGATCATGAAGGATGCTGTCAGTGTTTTCCTCCATCAGAATAAGCAGCCTCTAGACTGTAAGAAACACACACATTTTAACATCATTTTGATTGTCTAAAATTTACTGCAGCTAAAAATTACATTTGGTTTACAATGCATTTTGCCAGATATGTTGTCACTTGTCAAAGCTAAGAATTTTACATGCTGGGTTTTTTTATGGCACATTTAGCACTGATAAGTTGTCACACTCTTGCTTAATATGTTAACATTCTGTCTGTAAACTGTATATGCATAGCTACCTTTTTGAAGCAATATTGAGATTTACTTAAGAACGTGGGGCCCAATAAATACCATCAATGGTGCCCAGTCCAAGAGATGGTGGATCCTATAGGTAAACACCACCTCATCATGCACTAAAACTTACTAAAAAAAAAAAGATGTGAAGTTCACACATATAGAAAATGGACATTTTGTGAATACATATTACACGTATTGTAAAATAGATAGAGCTCATATGTAGAGTTTGTTTGATAAACTTTCCTACTACTTTGTCTAAATTAGAAGCAAATTGGTTGAACATTACTTCTACCTAAAATGGCAGAAAACGCACCTATCTTGGTGATGGACAGGACAGCTAGAGGGGATATGGAGGAGGCTGTTATTTTTTTTTTAATAGGTGTACTTTCACCAATTTGCTGATAATTCATTGAAAGTAGATGATCGGTACAATTGCTGCCAATGCATTTTTTAAAGCTGTATTGTCATGAGTCAAATTTGATCATGTTAGGTTCTTGCATAGGTCCTATAGCATTGATAAGTTTCCACCCTCTTTCCTACATACACACATCTCTCCTGCATACACACAACTCTACTACTATCACACACGCAATTTTCCGAAATACACACACAACTCTCCTCCATACACAAACACAGTTCTAACACATATAGCTTTTCTACAGCTTTGAAGTATGCACTCACACCTCTGTTACATACACGCACTGTTTTGCTACATACTTGTACACAGCTTTCTTACATACACCAACAGCTCTCTTATATACTCATGCAGCTCCACACACACAAACACTTATATATATATATATATATATATATATGTACACTCATCCATCGTATACATTACCACATCTTGAAATTCCTTCCAGGAATGTGACTGATCACATGACCTGAAAGGTTCAATGGCTAATCAACAACTTTGTTTGATTGGGACCCTATCCATGCCACCTCACATATCAGGAGTGTCGTTCTTCTTTTCATAAAGAGGTCCAAGGGCTAGTCTTGCAGAAGTTTTTTCAGCTACACAGGATGCGCAACATCCGTGCAAGTCCTGGTGACTTTCTCCCCTGCACTGCACCGATCAGATAGATCAGTGTGGGGCAGGAGAAAGGAGAACAGTTCTTTCAGTGATCATGAAGGATGCTGTCAGTGTTTTCCTCCATCAGAATAAGCAGCCTCTAGACTGTAAGAAACACACACATTTTAACATCATTTTGATTGTCTAAAATTTACTGCAGCTAAAAATTACATTTGGTTTACAATGCATTTTGCCAGATATGTTGTCACTTGTCAAAGCTAAGAATTTTACATGCTGGGTTTTTTTATGGCACATTTAGCACTGATAAGTTGTCACACTCTTGCTTAATATGTTAACATTCTGTCTGTAAACTGTATATGCATAGCTACCTTTTTGAAGCAATATTGAGATTTACTTAAGAACGTGGGGCCCAATAAATACCATCAATGGTGCCCAGTCCAAGAGATGGTGGATCCTATAGGTAAACACCACCTCATCATGCACTAAAACTTACTAAAAAAAAAAAAGATGTGAAGTTCACACATATAGAAAATGGACATTTTGTGAATACATATTACACGTATTGTAAAATAGATAGAGCTCATATGTAGAGTTTGTTTGATAAACTTTCCTACTACTTTGTCTAAATTAGAAGCAAATTGGTTGAACATTACTTCTACCTAAAATGGCAGAAAACGCACCTATCTTGGTGATGGACAGGACAGCTAGAGGGGATATGGAGGAGGCTGTTATTTTTTTTAATAGGTGTACTTTCACCAATTTGCTGATAATTCATTGAAAGTAGATGATCGGTACAATTGCTGCCAATGCATTTTTTAAAGCTGTATTGTCATGAGTCAAATTTGATCATGTTAGGTTCTTGCATAGGTCCTATAGCATTGATAAGTTTCCACCCTCTTTCCTACATACACACATCTCTCCTGCATACACACAACTCTACTACTATCACACACGCAATTTTCCGAAATACACACACAACTCTCCTCCATACACAAACACAGTTCTAACACATATAGCTTTTCTACAGCTTTGAAGTATGCACTCACACCTCTGTTACATACACGCACTGTTTTGCTACATACTTGTACACAGCTTTCTTACATACACCAACAGCTCTCTTATATACTCATGCAGCTCCACACACACAAACACTTATATATATATATATATATATATATATGTACACTCATCCATCGTATACATTACCACATCTTGAAATTCCTTCCAGGAATGTGACTGATCACATGACCTGAAAGGTTCAATGGCTAATCAACAACTTTGTTTGATTGGGACCCTATCCATGCCACCTCACATATCAGGAGTGTCGTTCTTCTTTTCATAAAGAGGTCCAAGGGCTAGTCTTGCAGAAGTTTTTTCAGCTACACAGGATGCGCAACATCCGTGCAAGTCCTGGTGACTTTCTCCCCTGCACTGCACCGATCAGATAGATCAGTGTGGGGCAGGAGAAAGGAGAACAGTTCTTTCAGTGATCATGAAGGATGCTGTCAGTGTTTTCCTCCATCAGAATAAGCAGCCTCTAGACTGTAAGAAACACACACATTTTAACATCATTTTGATTGTCTAAAATTTACTGCAGCTAAAAATTACATTTGGTTTACAATGCATTTTGCCAGATATGTTGTCACTTGTCAAAGCTAAGAATTTTACATGCTGGGTTTTTTTATGGCACATTTAGCACTGATAAGTTGTCACACTCTTGCTTAATATGTTAACATTCTGTCTGTAAACTGTATATGCATAGCTACCTTTTTGAAGCAATATTGAGATTTACTTAAGAACGTGGGGCCCAATAAATACCATCAATGGTGCCCAGTCCAAGAGATGGTGGATCCTATAGGTAAACACCACCTCATCATGCACTAAAACTTACTAAAAAAAAAAAAGATGTGAAGTTCACACATATAGAAAATGGACATTTTGTGAATACATATTACACGTATTGTAAAATAGATAAAGCTCATATGTGGAGTTTGTTTGATAAACTTTCCTACTACTTTGTCTAAATTAGAAGCAAATTGGTTGAACATTACTTCTACCTAAAATGGCAGAAAACGCACCTATCTTGGTGATGGACAGGACAGCTAGAGGGGATATGGAGGAGGCTGTTATTTTTTTTTTAATAGGTGTACTTTCACCAATTTGCTGATAATTCATTGAAAGTAGATGATCGGTACAATTGCTGCCAATGCATTTTTTAAAGCTGTATTGTCATGAGTCAAATTTGATCATGTTAGGTTCTTGCATAGGTCCTATAGCATTGATAAGTTTCCACCCTCTTTCCTACATACACACATCTCTCCTGCATACACACAACTCTACTACTATCACACACGCAATTTTCCGAAATACACACACAACTCTCCTCCATACACAAACACAGTTCTAACACATATAGCTTTTCTACAGCTTTGAAGTATGCACTCACACCTCTGTTACATACACGCACTGTTTTGCTACATACTTGTACACAGCTTTCTTACATACACCAACAGCTCTCTTATATACTCATGCAGCTCCACACACACAAACACTTATATATATATATATATATATATATATATATATATATATATGTACACTCATCCATCGTATACATTACCACATCTTGAAATTCCTTCCAGGAATGTGACTGATCACATGACCTGAAAGGTTCAATGGCTAATCAACAACTTTGTTTGATTGGGACCCTATCCATGCCACCTCACATATCAGGAGTGTCGTTCTTCTTTTCATAAAGAGGTCCAAGGGCTAGTCTTGCAGAAGTTTTTTCAGCTACACAGGATGCGCAACATCCGTGCAAGTCCTGGTGACTTTCTCCCCTGCACTGCACCGATCAGATAGATCAGTGTGGGGCAGGAGAAAGGAGAACAGTTCTTTCAGTGATCATGAAGGATGCTGTCAGTGTTTTCCTCCATCAGAATAAGCAGCCTCTAGACTGTAAGAAACACACACATTTTAACATCATTTTGATTGTCTAAAATTTACTGCAGCTAAAAATTACATTTGGTTTACAATGCATTTTGCCAGATATGTTGTCACTTGTCAAAGCTAAGAATTTTACATGCTGGGTTTTTTTATGGCACATTTAGCACTGATAAGTTGTCACACTCTTGCTTAATATGTTAACATTCTGTCTGTAAACTGTATATGCATAGCTACCTTTTTGAAGCAATATTGAGATTTACTTAAGAACGTGGGGCCCAATAAATACCATCAATGGTGCCCAGTCCAAGAGATGGTGGATCCTATAGGTAAACACCACCTCATCATGCACTAAAACTTACTAAAAAAAAAAAGATGTGAAGTTCACACATATAGAAAATGGACATTTTGTGAATACATATTACACGTATTGTAAAATAGATAGAGCTCATATGTAGAGTTTGTTTGATAAACTTTCCTACTACTTTGTCTAAATTAGAAGCAAATTGGTTGAACATTACTTCTACCTAAAATGGCAGAAAACGCACCTATCTTGGTGATGGACAGGACAGCTAGAGGGGATATGGAGGAGGCTGTTATTTTTTTTTTAATAGGTGTACTTTCACCAATTTGCTGATAATTCATTGAAAGTAGATGATCGGTACAATTGCTGCCAATGCATTTTTTAAAGCTGTATTGTCATGAGTCAAATTTGATCATGTTAGGTTCTTGCATAGGTCCTATAGCATTGATAAGTTTCCACCCTCTTTCCTACATACACACATCTCTCCTGCATACACACAACTCTACTACTATCACACACGCAATTTTCCGAAATACACACACAACTCTCCTCCATACACAAACACAGTTCTAACACATATAGCTTTTCTACAGCTTTGAAGTATGCACTCACACCTCTGTTACATACACGCACTGTTTTGCTACATACTTGTACACAGCTTTCTTACATACACCAACAGCTCTCTTATATACTCATGCAGCTCCACACACACAAACACTTATATATATATATATATATATATGTACACTCATCCATCGTATACATTACCACATCTTGAAATTCCTTCCAGGAATGTGACTGATCACATGACCTGAAAGGTTCAATGGCTAATCAACAACTTTGTTTGATTGGGACCCTATCCATGCCACCTCACATATCAGGAGTGTCGTTCTTCTTTTCATAAAGAGGTCCAAGGGCTAGTCTTGCAGAAGTTTTTTCAGCTACACAGGATGCGCAACATCCGTGCAAGTCCTGGTGACTTTCTCCCCTGCACTGCACCGATCAGATAGATCAGTGTGGGGCAGGAGAAAGGAGAACAGTTCTTTCAGTGATCATGAAGGATGCTGTCAGTGTTTTCCTCCATCAGAATAAGCAGCCTCTAGACTGTAAGAAACACACACATTTTAACATCATTTTGATTGTCTAAAATTTACTGCAGCTAAAAATTACATTTGGTTTACAATGCATTTTGCCAGATATGTTGTCACTTGTCAAAGCTAAGAATTTTACATGCTGGGTTTTTTTATGGCACATTTAGCACTGATAAGTTGTCACACTCTTGCTTAATATGTTAACATTCTGTCTGTAAACTGTATATGCATAGCTACCTTTTTGAAGCAATATTGAGATTTACTTAAGAACGTGGGGCCCAATAAATACCATCAATGGTGCCCAGTCCAAGAGATGGTGGATCCTATAGGTAAACACCACCTCATCATGCACTAAAACTTACTAAAAAAAAAAAAGATGTGAAGTTCACACATATAGAAAATGGACATTTTGTGAATACATATTACACGTATTGTAAAATAGATAGAGCTCATATGTAGAGTTTGTTTGATAAACTTTCCTACTACTTTGTCTAAATTAGAAGCAAATTGGTTGAACATTACTTCTACCTAAAATGGCAGAAAACGCACCTATCTTGGTGATGGACAGGACAGCTAGAGGGGATATGGAGGAGGCTGTTATTTTTTTTAATAGGTGTACTTTCACCAATTTGCTGATAATTCATTGAAAGTAGATGATCGGTACAATTGCTGCCAATGCATTTTTTAAAGCTGTATTGTCATGAGTCAAATTTGATCATGTTAGGTTCTTGCATAGGTCCTATAGCATTGATAAGTTTCCACCCTCTTTCCTACATACACACATCTCTCCTGCATACACACAACTCTACTACTATCACACACGCAATTTTCCGAAATACACACACAACTCTCCTCCATACACAAACACAGTTCTAACACATATAGCTTTTCTACAGCTTTGAAGTATGCACTCACACCTCTGTTACATACACGCACTGTTTTGCTACATACTTGTACACAGCTTTCTTACATACACCAACAGCTCTCTTATATACTCATGCAGCTCCACACACACAAACACTTATATATATATATATATATATATATATATATATATGTACACTCATCCATCGTATACATTACCACATCTTGAAATTCCTTCCAGGAATGTGACTGATCACATGACCTGAAAGGTTCAATGGCTAATCAACAACTTTGTTTGATTGGGACCCTATCCATGCCACCTCACATATCAGGAGTGTCGTTCTTCTTTTCATAAAGAGGTCCAAGGGCTAGTCTTGCAGAAGTTTTTTCAGCTACACAGGATGCGCAACATCCGTGCAAGTCCTGGTGACTTTCTCCCCTGCACTGCACCGATCAGATAGATCAGTGTGGGGCAGGAGAAAGGAGAACAGTTCTTTCAGTGATCATGAAGGATGCTGTCAGTGTTTTCCTCCATCAGAATAAGCAGCCTCTAGACTGTAAGAAACACACACATTTTAACATCATTTTGATTGTCTAAAATTTACTGCAGCTAAAAATTACATTTGGTTTACAATGCATTTTGCCAGATATGTTGTCACTTGTCAAAGCTAAGAATTTTACATGCTGGGTTTTTTTATGGCACATTTAGCACTGATAAGTTGTCACACTCTTGCTTAATATGTTAACATTCTGTCTGTAAACTGTATATGCATAGCTACCTTTTTGAAGCAATATTGAGATTTACTTAAGAACGTGGGGCCCAATAAATACCATCAATGGTGCCCAGTCCAAGAGATGGTGGATCCTATAGGTAAACACCACCTCATCATGCACTAAAACTTACTAAAAAAAAAAAAGATGTGAAGTTCACACATATAGAAAATGGACATTTTGTGAATACATATTACACGTATTGTAAAATAGATAGAGCTCATATGTAGAGTTTGTTTGATAAACTTTCCTACTACTTTGTCTAAATTAGAAGCAAATTGGTTGAACATTACTTCTACCTAAAATGGCAGAAAACGCACCTATCTTGGTGATGGACAGGACAGCTAGAGGGGATATGGAGGAGGCTGTTATTTTTTTTAATAGGTGTACTTTCACCAATTTGCTGATAATTCATTGAAAGTAGATGATCGGTACAATTGCTGCCAATGCATTTTTTAAAGCTGTATTGTCATGAGTCAAATTTGATCATGTTAGGTTCTTGCATAGGTCCTATAGCATTGATAAGTTTCCACCCTCTTTCCTACATACACACATCTCTCCTGCATACACACAACTCTACTACTATCACACACGCAATTTTCCGAAATACACACACAACTCTCCTCCATACACAAACACAGTTCTAACACATATAGCTTTTCTACAGCTTTGAAGTATGCACTCACACCTCTGTTACATACACGCACTGTTTTGCTACATACTTGTACACAGCTTTCTTACATACACCAACAGCTCTCTTATATACTCATGCAGCTCCACACACACAAACACTTATATATATATATATATATATATATATATATATATATGTACACTCATCCATCGTATACATTACCACATCTTGAAATTCCTTCCAGGAATGTGACTGATCACATGACCTGAAAGGTTCAATGGCTAATCAACAACTTTGTTTGATTGGGACCCTATCCATGCCACCTCACATATCAGGAGTGTCGTTCTTCTTTTCATAAAGAGGTCCAAGGGCTAGTCTTGCAGAAGTTTTTTCAGCTACACAGGATGCGCAACATCCGTGCAAGTCCTGGTGACTTTCTCCCCTGCACTGCACCGATCAGATAGATCAGTGTGGGGCAGGAGAAAGGAGAACAGTTCTTTCAGTGATCATGAAGGATGCTGTCAGTGTTTTCCTCCATCAGAATAAGCAGCCTCTAGACTGTAAGAAACACACACATTTTAACATCATTTTGATTGTCTAAAATTTACTGCAGCTAAAAATTACATTTGGTTTACAATGCATTTTGCCAGATATGTTGTCACTTGTCAAAGCTAAGAATTTTACATGCTGGGTTTTTTTATGGCACATTTAGCACTGATAAGTTGTCACACTCTTGCTTAATATGTTAACATTCTGTCTGTAAACTGTATATGCATAGCTACCTTTTTGAAGCAATATTGAGATTTACTTAAGAACGTGGGGCCCAATAAATACCATCAATGGTGCCCAGTCCAAGAGATGGTGGATCCTATAGGTAAACACCACCTCATCATGCACTAAAACTTACTAAAAAAAAAAAAGATGTGAAGTTCACACATATAGAAAATGGACATTTTGTGAATACATATTACACGTATTGTAAAATAGATAAAGCTCATATGTAGAGTTTGTTTGATAAACTTTCCTACTACTTTGTCTAAATTAGAAGCAAATTGGTTGAACATTACTTCTACCTAAAATGGCAGAAAACGCACCTATCTTGGTGATGGACAGGACAGCTAGAGGGGATATGGAGGAGGCTGTTATTTTTTTTTTAATAGGTGTACTTTCACCAATTTGCTGATAATTCATTGAAAGTAGATGATCGGTACAATTGCTGCCAATGCATTTTTTAAAGCTGTATTGTCATGAGTCAAATTTGATCATGTTAGGTTCTTGCATAGGTCCTATAGCATTGATAAGTTTCCACCCTCTTTCCTACATACACACATCTCTCCTGCATACACACAACTCTACTACTATCACACACGCAATTTTCCGAAATACACACACAACTCTCCTCCATACACAAACACAGTTCTAACACATATAGCTTTTCTACAGCTTTGAAGTATGCACTCACACCTCTGTTACATACACGCACTGTTTTGCTACATACTTGTACACAGCTTTCTTACATACACCAACAGCTCTCTTATATACTCATGCAGCTCCACACACACAAACACTTATATATATATATATATATATATATATATATATGTACACTCATCCATCGTATACATTACCACATCTTGAAATTCCTTCCAGGAATGTGACTGATCACATGACCTGAAAGGTTCAATGGCTAATCAACAACTTTGTTTGATTGGGACCCTATCCATGCCACCTCACATATCAGGAGTGTCGTTCTTCTTTTCATAAAGAGGTCCAAGGGCTAGTCTTGCAGAAGTTTTTTCAGCTACACAGGATGCGCAACATCCGTGCAAGTCCTGGTGACTTTCTCCCCTGCACTGCACCGATCAGATAGATCAGTGTGGGGCAGGAGAAAGGAGAACAGTTCTTTCAGTGATCATGAAGGATGCTGTCAGTGTTTTCCTCCATCAGAATAAGCAGCCTCTAGACTGTAAGAAACACACACATTTTAACATCATTTTGATTGTCTAAAATTTACTGCAGCTAAAAATTACATTTGGTTTACAATGCATTTTGCCAGATATGTTGTCACTTGTCAAAGCTAAGAATTTTACATGCTGGGTTTTTTTATGGCACATTTAGCACTGATAAGTTGTCACACTCTTGCTTAATATGTTAACATTCTGTCTGTAAACTGTATATGCATAGCTACCTTTTTGAAGCAATATTGAGATTTACTTAAGAACGTGGGGCCCAATAAATACCATCAATGGTGCCCAGTCCAAGAGATGGTGGATCCTATAGGTAAACACCACCTCATCATGCACTAAAACTTACTAAAAAAAAAAAAGATGTGAAGTTCACACATATAGAAAATGGACATTTTGTGAATACATATTACACGTATTGTAAAATAGATAGAGCTCATATGTAGAGTTTGTTTGATAAACTTTCCTACTACTTTGTCTAAATTAGAAGCAAATTGGTTGAACATTACTTCTACCTAAAATGGCAGAAAACGCACCTATCTTGGTGATGGACAGGACAGCTAGAGGGGATATGGAGGAGGCTGTTATTTTTTTTAATAGGTGTACTTTCACCAATTTGCTGATAATTCATTGAAAGTAGATGATCGGTACAATTGCTGCCAATGCATTTTTTAAAGCTGTATTGTCATGAGTCAAATTTGATCATGTTAGGTTCTTGCATAGGTCCTATAGCATTGATAAGTTTCCACCCTCTTTCCTACATACACACATCTCTCCTGCATACACACAACTCTACTACTATCACACACGCAATTTTCCGAAATACACACACAACTCTCCTCCATACACAAACACAGTTCTAACACATATAGCTTTTCTACAGCTTTGAAGTATGCACTCACACCTCTGTTACATACACGCACTGTTTTGCTACATACTTGTACACAGCTTTCTTACATACACCAACAGCTCTCTTATATACTCATGCAGCTCCACACACACAAACACTTATATATATATATATATATATATGTACACTCATCCATCGTATACATTACCACATCTTGAAATTCCTTCCAGGAATGTGACTGATCACATGACCTGAAAGGTTCAATGGCTAATCAACAACTTTGTTTGATTGGGACCCTATCCATGCCACCTCACATATCAGGAGTGTCGTTCTTCTTTTCATAAAGAGGTCCAAGGGCTAGTCTTGCAGAAGTTTTTTCAGCTACACAGGATGCGCAACATCCGTGCAAGTCCTGGTGACTTTCTCCCCTGCACTGCACCGATCAGATAGATCAGTGTGGGGCAGGAGAAAGGAGAACAGTTCTTTCAGTGATCATGAAGGATGCTGTCAGTGTTTTCCTCCATCAGAATAAGCAGCCTCTAGACTGTAAGAAACACACACATTTTAACATCATTTTGATTGTCTAAAATTTACTGCAGCTAAAAATTACATTTGGTTTACAATGCATTTTGCCAGATATGTTGTCACTTGTCAAAGCTAAGAATTTTACATGCTGGGTTTTTTTATGGCACATTTAGCACTGATAAGTTGTCACACTCTTGCTTAATATGTTAACATTCTGTCTGTAAACTGTATATGCATAGCTACCTTTTTGAAGCAATATTGAGATTTACTTAAGAACGTGGGGCCCAATAAATACCATCAATGGTGCCCAGTCCAAGAGATGGTGGATCCTATAGGTAAACACCACCTCATCATGCACTAAAACTTACTAAAAAAAAAAAAGATGTGAAGTTCACACATATAGAAAATGGACATTTTGTGAATACATATTACACGTATTGTAAAATAGATAAAGCTCATATGTAGAGTTTGTTTGATAAACTTTCCTACTACTTTGTCTAAATTAGAAGCAAATTGGTTGAACATTACTTCTACCTAAAATGGCAGAAAACGCACCTATCTTGGTGATGGACAGGACAGCTAGAGGGGATATGGAGGAGGCTGTTATTTTTTTTTTAATAGGTGTACTTTCACCAATTTGCTGATAATTCATTGAAAGTAGATGATCGGTACAATTGCTGCCAATGCATTTTTTAAAGCTGTATTGTCATGAGTCAAATTTGATCATGTTAGGTTCTTGCATAGGTCCTATAGCATTGATAAGTTTCCACCCTCTTTCCTACATACACACATCTCTCCTGCATACACACAACTCTACTACTATCACACACGCAATTTTCCGAAATACACACACAACTCTCCTCCATACACAAACACAGTTCTAACACATATAGCTTTTCTACAGCTTTGAAGTATGCACTCACACCTCTGTTACATACACGCACTGTTTTGCTACATACTTGTACACAGCTTTCTTACATACACCAACAGCTCTCTTATATACTCATGCAGCTCCACACACACAAACACTTATATATATATATATATATATATATATATATATGTACACTCATCCATCGTATACATTACCACATCTTGAAATTCCTTCCAGGAATGTGACTGATCACATGACCTGAAAGGTTCAATGGCTAATCAACAACTTTGTTTGATTGGGACCCTATCCATGCCACCTCACATATCAGGAGTGTCGTTCTTCTTTTCATAAAGAGGTCCAAGGGCTAGTCTTGCAGAAGTTTTTTCAGCTACACAGGATGCGCAACATCCGTGCAAGTCCTGGTGACTTTCTCCCCTGCACTGCACCGATCAGATAGATCAGTGTGGGGCAGGAGAAAGGAGAACAGTTCTTTCAGTGATCATGAAGGATGCTGTCAGTGTTTTCCTCCATCAGAATAAGCAGCCTCTAGACTGTAAGAAACACACACATTTTAACATCATTTTGATTGTCTAAAATTTACTGCAGCTAAAAATTACATTTGGTTTACAATGCATTTTGCCAGATATGTTGTCACTTGTCAAAGCTAAGAATTTTACATGCTGGGTTTTTTTATGGCACATTTAGCACTGATAAGTTGTCACACTCTTGCTTAATATGTTAACATTCTGTCTGTAAACTGTATATGCATAGCTACCTTTTTGAAGCAATATTGAGATTTACTTAAGAACGTGGGGCCCAATAAATACCATCAATGGTGCCCAGTCCAAGAGATGGTGGATCCTATAGGTAAACACCACCTCATCATGCACTAAAACTTACTAAAAAAAAAAAAGATGTGAAGTTCACACATATAGAAAATGGACATTTTGTGAATACATATTACACGTATTGTAAAATAGATAGAGCTCATATGTAGAGTTTGTTTGATAAACTTTCCTACTACTTTGTCTAAATTAGAAGCAAATTGGTTGAACATTACTTCTACCTAAAATGGCAGAAAACGCACCTATCTTGGTGATGGACAGGACAGCTAGAGGGGATATGGAGGAGGCTGTTATTTTTTTTAATAGGTGTACTTTCACCAATTTGCTGATAATTCATTGAAAGTAGATGATCGGTACAATTGCTGCCAATGCATTTTTTAAAGCTGTATTGTCATGAGTCAAATTTGATCATGTTAGGTTCTTGCATAGGTCCTATAGCATTGATAAGTTTCCACCCTCTTTCCTACATACACACATCTCTCCTGCATACACACAACTCTACTACTATCACACACGCAATTTTCCGAAATACACACACAACTCTCCTCCATACACAAACACAGTTCTAACACATATAGCTTTTCTACAGCTTTGAAGTATGCACTCACACCTCTGTTACATACACGCACTGTTTTGCTACATACTTGTACACAGCTTTCTTACATACACCAACAGCTCTCTTATATACTCATGCAGCTCCACACACACAAACACTTATATATATATATATATATATATGTACACTCATCCATCGTATACATTACCACATCTTGAAATTCCTTCCAGGAATGTGACTGATCACATGACCTGAAAGGTTCAATGGCTAATCAACAACTTTGTTTGATTGGGACCCTATCCATGCCACCTCACATATCAGGAGTGTCGTTCTTCTTTTCATAAAGAGGTCCAAGGGCTAGTCTTGCAGAAGTTTTTTCAGCTACACAGGATGCGCAACATCCGTGCAAGTCCTGGTGACTTTCTCCCCTGCACTGCACCGATCAGATAGATCAGTGTGGGGCAGGAGAAAGGAGAACAGTTCTTTCAGTGATCATGAAGGATGCTGTCAGTGTTTTCCTCCATCAGAATAAGCAGCCTCTAGACTGTAAGAAACACACACATTTTAACATCATTTTGATTGTCTAAAATTTACTGCAGCTAAAAATTACATTTGGTTTACAATGCATTTTGCCAGATATGTTGTCACTTGTCAAAGCTAAGAATTTTACATGCTGGGTTTTTTTATGGCACATTTAGCACTGATAAGTTGTCACACTCTTGCTTAATATGTTAACATTCTGTCTGTAAACTGTATATGCATAGCTACCTTTTTGAAGCAATATTGAGATTTACTTAAGAACGTGGGGCCCAATAAATACCATCAATGGTGCCCAGTCCAAGAGATGGTGGATCCTATAGGTAAACACCACCTCATCATGCACTAAAACTTACTAAAAAAAAAAAAGATGTGAAGTTCACACATATAGAAAATGGACATTTTGTGAATACATATTACACGTATTGTAAAATAGATAAAGCTCATATGTAGAGTTTGTTTGATAAACTTTCCTACTACTTTGTCTAAATTAGAAGCAAATTGGTTGAACATTACTTCTACCTAAAATGGCAGAAAACGCACCTATCTTGGTGATGGACAGGACAGCTAGAGGGGATATGGAGGAGGCTGTTATTTTTTTTTTAATAGGTGTACTTTCACCAATTTGCTGATAATTCATTGAAAGTAGATGATCGGTACAATTGCTGCCAATGCATTTTTTAAAGCTGTATTGTCATGAGTCAAATTTGATCATGTTAGGTTCTTGCATAGGTCCTATAGCATTGATAAGTTTCCACCCTCTTTCCTACATACACACATCTCTCCTGCATACACACAACTCTACTACTATCACACACGCAATTTTCCGAAATACACACACAACTCTCCTCCATACACAAACACAGTTCTAACACATATAGCTTTTCTACAGCTTTGAAGTATGCACTCACACCTCTGTTACATACACGCACTGTTTTGCTACATACTTGTACACAGCTTTCTTACATACACCAACAGCTCTCTTATATACTCATGCAGCTCCACACACACAAACACTTATATATATATATATATATATATATATATATATGTACACTCATCCATCGTATACATTACCACATCTTGAAATTCCTTCCAGGAATGTGACTGATCACATGACCTGAAAGGTTCAATGGCTAATCAACAACTTTGTTTGATTGGGACCCTATCCATGCCACCTCACATATCAGGAGTGTCGTTCTTCTTTTCATAAAGAGGTCCAAGGGCTAGTCTTGCAGAAGTTTTTTCAGCTACACAGGATGCGCAACATCCGTGCAAGTCCTGGTGACTTTCTCCCCTGCACTGCACCGATCAGATAGATCAGTGTGGGGCAGGAGAAAGGAGAACAGTTCTTTCAGTGATCATGAAGGATGCTGTCAGTGTTTTCCTCCATCAGAATAAGCAGCCTCTAGACTGTAAGAAACACACACATTTTAACATCATTTTGATTGTCTAAAATTTACTGCAGCTAAAAATTACATTTGGTTTACAATGCATTTTGCCAGATATGTTGTCACTTGTCAAAGCTAAGAATTTTACATGCTGGGTTTTTTTATGGCACATTTAGCACTGATAAGTTGTCACACTCTTGCTTAATATGTTAACATTCTGTCTGTAAACTGTATATGCATAGCTACCTTTTTGAAGCAATATTGAGATTTACTTAAGAACGTGGGGCCCAATAAATACCATCAATGGTGCCCAGTCCAAGAGATGGTGGATCCTATAGGTAAACACCACCTCATCATGCACTAAAACTTACTAAAAAAAAAAAAGATGTGAAGTTCACACATATAGAAAATGGACATTTTGTGAATACATATTACACGTATTGTAAAATAGATAGAGCTCATATGTAGAGTTTGTTTGATAAACTTTCCTACTACTTTGTCTAAATTAGAAGCAAATTGGTTGAACATTACTTCTACCTAAAATGGCAGAAAACGCACCTATCTTGGTGATGGACAGGACAGCTAGAGGGGATATGGAGGAGGCTGTTATTTTTTTTAATAGGTGTACTTTCACCAATTTGCTGATAATTCATTGAAAGTAGATGATCGGTACAATTGCTGCCAATGCATTTTTTAAAGCTGTATTGTCATGAGTCAAATTTGATCATGTTAGGTTCTTGCATAGGTCCTATAGCATTGATAAGTTTCCACCCTCTTTCCTACATACACACATCTCTCCTGCATACACACAACTCTACTACTATCACACACGCAATTTTCCGAAATACACACACAACTCTCCTCCATACACAAACACAGTTCTAACACATATAGCTTTTCTACAGCTTTGAAGTATGCACTCACACCTCTGTTACATACACGCACTGTTTTGCTACATACTTGTACACAGCTTTCTTACATACACCAACAGCTCTCTTATATACTCATGCAGCTCCACACACACAAACACTTATATATATATATATATATATATGTACACTCATCCATCGTATACATTACCACATCTTGAAATTCCTTCCAGGAATGTGACTGATCACATGACCTGAAAGGTTCAATGGCTAATCAACAACTTTGTTTGATTGGGACCCTATCCATGCCACCTCACATATCAGGAGTGTCGTTCTTCTTTTCATAAAGAGGTCCAAGGGCTAGTCTTGCAGAAGTTTTTTCAGCTACACAGGATGCGCAACATCCGTGCAAGTCCTGGTGACTTTCTCCCCTGCACTGCACCGATCAGATAGATCAGTGTGGGGCAGGAGAAAGGAGAACAGTTCTTTCAGTGATCATGAAGGATGCTGTCAGTGTTTTCCTCCATCAGAATAAGCAGCCTCTAGACTGTAAGAAACACACACATTTTAACATCATTTTGATTGTCTAAAATTTACTGCAGCTAAAAATTACATTTGGTTTACAATGCATTTTGCCAGATATGTTGTCACTTGTCAAAGCTAAGAATTTTACATGCTGGGTTTTTTTATGGCACATTTAGCACTGATAAGTTGTCACACTCTTGCTTAATATGTTAACATTCTGTCTGTAAACTGTATATGCATAGCTACCTTTTTGAAGCAATATTGAGATTTACTTAAGAACGTGGGGCCCAATAAATACCATCAATGGTGCCCAGTCCAAGAGATGGTGGATCCTATAGGTAAACACCACCTCATCATGCACTAAAACTTACTAAAAAAAAAAAAGATGTGAAGTTCACACATATAGAAAATGGACATTTTGTGAATACATATTACACGTATTGTAAAATAGATAAAGCTCATATGTAGAGTTTGTTTGATAAACTTTCCTACTACTTTGTCTAAATTAGAAGCAAATTGGTTGAACATTACTTCTACCTAAAATGGCAGAAAACGCACCTATCTTGGTGATGGACAGGACAGCTAGAGGGGATATGGAGGAGGCTGTTATTTTTTTTTTAATAGGTGTACTTTCACCAATTTGCTGATAATTCATTGAAAGTAGATGATCGGTACAATTGCTGCCAATGCATTTTTTAAAGCTGTATTGTCATGAGTCAAATTTGATCATGTTAGGTTCTTGCATAGGTCCTATAGCATTGATAAGTTTCCACCCTCTTTCCTACATACACACATCTCTCCTGCATACACACAACTCTACTACTATCACACACGCAATTTTCCGAAATACACACACAACTCTCCTCCATACACAAACACAGTTCTAACACATATAGCTTTTCTACAGCTTTGAAGTATGCACTCACACCTCTGTTACATACACGCACTGTTTTGCTACATACTTGTACACAGCTTTCTTACATACACCAACAGCTCTCTTATATACTCATGCAGCTCCACACACACAAACACTTATATATATATATATATATATATATATATATGTACACTCATCCATCGTATACATTACCACATCTTGAAATTCCTTCCAGGAATGTGACTGATCACATGACCTGAAAGGTTCAATGGCTAATCAACAACTTTGTTTGATTGGGACCCTATCCATGCCACCTCACATATCAGGAGTGTCGTTCTTCTTTTCATAAAGAGGTCCAAGGGCTAGTCTTGCAGAAGTTTTTTCAGCTACACAGGATGCGCAACATCCGTGCAAGTCCTGGTGACTTTCTCCCCTGCACTGCACCGATCAGATAGATCAGTGTGGGGCAGGAGAAAGGAGAACAGTTCTTTCAGTGATCATGAAGGATGCTGTCAGTGTTTTCCTCCATCAGAATAAGCAGCCTCTAGACTGTAAGAAACACACACATTTTAACATCATTTTGATTGTCTAAAATTTACTGCAGCTAAAAATTACATTTGGTTTACAATGCATTTTGCCAGATATGTTGTCACTTGTCAAAGCTAAGAATTTTACATGCTGGGTTTTTTTATGGCACATTTAGCACTGATAAGTTGTCACACTCTTGCTTAATATGTTAACATTCTGTCTGTAAACTGTATATGCATAGCTACCTTTTTGAAGCAATATTGAGATTTACTTAAGAACGTGGGGCCCAATAAATACCATCAATGGTGCCCAGTCCAAGAGATGGTGGATCCTATAGGTAAACACCACCTCATCATGCACTAAAACTTACTAAAAAAAAAAAAGATGTGAAGTTCACACATATAGAAAATGGACATTTTGTGAATACATATTACACGTATTGTAAAATAGATAGAGCTCATATGTAGAGTTTGTTTGATAAACTTTCCTACTACTTTGTCTAAATTAGAAGCAAATTGGTTGAACATTACTTCTACCTAAAATGGCAGAAAACGCACCTATCTTGGTGATGGACAGGACAGCTAGAGGGGATATGGAGGAGGCTGTTATTTTTTTTAATAGGTGTACTTTCACCAATTTGCTGATAATTCATTGAAAGTAGATGATCGGTACAATTGCTGCCAATGCATTTTTTAAAGCTGTATTGTCATGAGTCAAATTTGATCATGTTAGGTTCTTGCATAGGTCCTATAGCATTGATAAGTTTCCACCCTCTTTCCTACATACACACATCTCTCCTGCATACACACAACTCTACTACTATCACACACGCAATTTTCCGAAATACACACACAACTCTCCTCCATACACAAACACAGTTCTAACACATATAGCTTTTCTACAGCTTTGAAGTATGCACTCACACCTCTGTTACATACACGCACTGTTTTGCTACATACTTGTACACAGCTTTCTTACATACACCAACAGCTCTCTTATATACTCATGCAGCTCCCCACACACAAACACTTATATATATATATATATATATATATATATATATATATGTACACTCATCCATCGTATACATTACCACATCTTGAAATTCCTTCCAGGAATGTGACTGATCACATGACCTGAAAGGTTCAATGGCTAATCAACAACTTTGTTTGATTGGGACCCTATCCATGCCACCTCACATATCAGGAGTGTCGTTCTTCTTTTCATAAAGAGGTCCAAGGGCTAGTCTTGCAGAAGTTTTTTCAGCTACACAGGATGCGCAACATCCGTGCAAGTCCTGGTGACTTTCTCCCCTGCACTGCACCGATCAGATAGATCAGTGTGGGGCAGGAGAAAGGAGAACAGTTCTTTCAGTGATCATGAAGGATGCTGTCAGTGTTTTCCTCCATCAGAATAAGCAGCCTCTAGACTGTAAGAAACACACACATTTTAACATCATTTTGATTGTCTAAAATTTACTGCAGCTAAAAATTACATTTGGTTTACAATGCATTTTGCCAGATATGTTGTCACTTGTCAAAGCTAAGAATTTTACATGCTGGGTTTTTTTATGGCACATTTAGCACTGATAAGTTGTCACACTCTTGCTTAATATGTTAACATTCTGTCTGTAAACTGTATATGCATAGCTACCTTTTTGAAGCAATATTGAGATTTACTTAAGAACGTGGGGCCCAATAAATACCATCAATGGTGCCCAGTCCAAGAGATGGTGGATCCTATAGGTAAACACCACCTCATCATGCACTAAAACTTACTAAAAAAAAAAAAGATGTGAAGTTCACACATATAGAAAATGGACATTTTGTGAATACATATTACACGTATTGTAAAATAGATAAAGCTCATATGTAGAGTTTGTTTGATAAACTTTCCTACTACTTTGTCTAAATTAGAAGCAAATTGGTTGAACATTACTTCTACCTAAAATGGCAGAAAACGCACCTATCTTGGTGATGGACAGGACAGCTAGAGGGGATATGGAGGAGGCTGTTATTTTTTTTTTAATAGGTGTACTTTCACCAATTTGCTGATAATTCATTGAAAGTAGATGATCGGTACAATTGCTGCCAATGCATTTTTTAAAGCTGTATTGTCATGAGTCAAATTTGATCATGTTAGGTTCTTGCATAGGTCCTATAGCATTGATAAGTTTCCACCCTCTTTCCTACATACACACATCTCTCCTGCATACACACAACTCTACTACTATCACACACGCAATTTTCCGAAATACACACACAACTCTCCTCCATACACAAACACAGTTCTAACACATATAGCTTTTCTACAGCTTTGAAGTATGCACTCACACCTCTGTTACATACACGCACTGTTTTGCTACATACTTGTACACAGCTTTCTTACATACACCAACAGCTCTCTTATATACTCATGCAGCTCCACACACACAAACACTTATATATATATATATATATATATATATATATGTACACTCATCCATCGTATACATTACCACATCTTGAAATTCCTTCCAGGAATGTGACTGATCACATGACCTGAAAGGTTCAATGGCTAATCAACAACTTTGTTTGATTGGGACCCTATCCATGCCACCTCACATATCAGGAGTGTCGTTCTTCTTTTCATAAAGAGGTCCAAGGGCTAGTCTTGCAGAAGTTTTTTCAGCTACACAGGATGCGCAACATCCGTGCAAGTCCTGGTGACTTTCTCCCCTGCACTGCACCGATCAGATAGATCAGTGTGGGGCAGGAGAAAGGAGAACAGTTCTTTCAGTGATCATGAAGGATGCTGTCAGTGTTTTCCTCCATCAGAATAAGCAGCCTCTAGACTGTAAGAAACACACACATTTTAACATCATTTTGATTGTCTAAAATTTACTGCAGCTAAAAATTACATTTGGTTTACAATGCATTTTGCCAGATATGTTGTCACTTGTCAAAGCTAAGAATTTTACATGCTGGGTTTTTTTATGGCACATTTAGCACTGATAAGTTGTCACACTCTTGCTTAATATGTTAACATTCTGTCTGTAAACTGTATATGCATAGCTACCTTTTTGAAGCAATATTGAGATTTACTTAAGAACGTGGGGCCCAATAAATACCATCAATGGTGCCCAGTCCAAGAGATGGTGGATCCTATAGGTAAACACCACCTCATCATGCACTAAAACTTACTAAAAAAAAAAAAGATGTGAAGTTCACACATATAGAAAATGGACATTTTGTGAATACATATTACACGTATTGTAAAATAGATAAAGCTCATATGTAGAGTTTGTTTGATAAACTTTCCTACTACTTTGTCTAAATTAGAAGCAAATTGGTTGAACATTACTTCTACCTAAAATGGCAGAAAACGCACCTATCTTGGTGATGGACAGGACAGCTAGAGGGGATATGGAGGAGGCTGTTATTTTTTTTTTAATAGGTGTACTTTCACCAATTTGCTGATAATTCATTGAAAGTAGATGATCGGTACAATTGCTGCCAATGCATTTTTTAAAGCTGTATTGTCATGAGTCAAATTTGATCATGTTAGGTTCTTGCATAGGTCCTATAGCATTGATAAGTTTCCACCCTCTTTCCTACATACACACATCTCTCCTGCATACACACAACTCTACTACTATCACACACGCAATTTTCCGAAATACACACACAACTCTCCTCCATACACAAACACAGTTCTAACACATATAGCTTTTCTACAGCTTTGAAGTATGCACTCACACCTCTGTTACATACACGCACTGTTTTGCTACATACTTGTACACAGCTTTCTTACATACACCAACAGCTCTCTTATATACTCATGCAGCTCCACACACACAAACACTTATATATATATATATATATATATATATATGTACACTCATCCATCGTATACATTACCACATCTTGAAATTCCTTCCAGGAATGTGACTGATCACATGACCTGAAAGGTTCAATGGCTAATCAACAACTTTGTTTGATTGGGACCCTATCCATGCCACCTCACATATCAGGAGTGTCGTTCTTCTTTTCATAAAGAGGTCCAAGGGCTAGTCTTGCAGAAGTTTTTTCAGCTACACAGGATGCGCAACATCCGTGCAAGTCCTGGTGACTTTCTCCCCTGCACTGCACCGATCAGATAGATCAGTGTGGGGCAGGAGAAAGGAGAACAGTTCTTTCAGTGATCATGAAGGATGCTGTCAGTGTTTTCCTCCATCAGAATAAGCAGCCTCTAGACTGTAAGAAACACACACATTTTAACATCATTTTGATTGTCTAAAATTTACTGCAGCTAAAAATTACATTTGGTTTACAATGCATTTTGCCAGATATGTTGTCACTTGTCAAAGCTAAGAATTTTACATGCTGGGTTTTTTTATGGCACATTTAGCACTGATAAGTTGTCACACTCTTGCTTAATATGTTAACATTCTGTCTGTAAACTGTATATGCATAGCTACCTTTTTGAAGCAATATTGAGATTTACTTAAGAACGTGGGGCCCAATAAATACCATCAATGGTGCCCAGTCCAAGAGATGGTGGATCCTATAGGTAAACACCACCTCATCATGCACTAAAACTTACTAAAAAAAAAAAGATGTGAAGTTCACACATATAGAAAATGGACATTTTGTGAATACATATTACACGTATTGTAAAATAGATAGAGCTCATATGTAGAGTTTGTTTGATAAACTTTCCTACTACTTTGTCTAAATTAGAAGCAAATTGGTTGAACATTACTTCTACCTAAAATGGCAGAAAACGCACCTATCTTGGTGATGGACAGGACAGCTAGAGGGGATATGGAGGAGGCTGTTATTTTTTTTTTAATAGGTGTACTTTCACCAATTTGCTGATAATTCATTGAAAGTAGATGATCGGTACAATTGCTGCCAATGCATTTTTTAAAGCTGTATTGTCATGAGTCAAATTTGATCATGTTAGGTTCTTGCATAGGTCCTATAGCATTGATAAGTTTCCACCCTCTTTCCTACATACACACATCTCTCCTGCATACACACAACTCTACTACTATCACACACGCAATTTTCCGAAATACACACACAACTCTCCTCCATACACAAACACAGTTCTAACACATATAGCTTTTCTACAGCTTTGAAGTATGCACTCACACCTCTGTTACATACACGCACTGTTTTGCTACATACTTGTACACAGCTTTCTTACATACACCAACAGCTCTCTTATATACTCATGCAGCTCCACACACACAAACACTTATATATATATATATATATATATATATGTACACTCATCCATCGTATACATTACCACATCTTGAAATTCCTTCCAGGAATGTGACTGATCACATGACCTGAAAGGTTCAATGGCTAATCAACAACTTTGTTTGATTGGGACCCTATCCATGCCACCTCACATATCAGGAGTGTCGTTCTTCTTTTCATAAAGAGGTCCAAGGGCTAGTCTTGCAGAAGTTTTTTCAGCTACACAGGATGCGCAACATCCGTGCAAGTCCTGGTGACTTTCTCCCCTGCACTGCACCGATCAGATAGATCAGTGTGGGGCAGGAGAAAGGAGAACAGTTCTTTCAGTGATCATGAAGGATGCTGTCAGTGTTTTCCTCCATCAGAATAAGCAGCCTCTAGACTGTAAGAAACACACACATTTTAACATCATTTTGATTGTCTAAAATTTACTGCAGCTAAAAATTACATTTGGTTTACAATGCATTTTGCCAGATATGTTGTCACTTGTCAAAGCTAAGAATTTTACATGCTGGGTTTTTTTATGGCACATTTAGCACTGATAAGTTGTCACACTCTTGCTTAATATGTTAACATTCTGTCTGTAAACTGTATATGCATAGCTACCTTTTTGAAGCAATATTGAGATTTACTTAAGAACGTGGGGCCCAATAAATACCATCAATGGTGCCCAGTCCAAGAGATGGTGGATCCTATAGGTAAACACCACCTCATCATGCACTAAAACTTACTAAAAAAAAAAAAGATGTGAAGTTCACACATATAGAAAATGGACATTTTGTGAATACATATTACACGTATTGTAAAATAGATAGAGCTCATATGTAGAGTTTGTTTGATAAACTTTCCTACTACTTTGTCTAAATTAGAAGCAAATTGGTTGAACATTACTTCTACCTAAAATGGCAGAAAACGCACCTATCTTGGTGATGGACAGGACAGCTAGAGGGGATATGGAGGAGGCTGTTATTTTTTTTAATAGGTGTACTTTCACCAATTTGCTGATAATTCATTGAAAGTAGATGATCGGTACAATTGCTGCCAATGCATTTTTTAAAGCTGTATTGTCATGAGTCAAATTTGATCATGTTAGGTTCTTGCATAGGTCCTATAGCATTGATAAGTTTCCACCCTCTTTCCTACATACACACATCTCTCCTGCATACACACAACTCTACTACTATCACACACGCAATTTTCCGAAATACACACACAACTCTCCTCCATACACAAACACAATTCTAACACATATAGCTTTTCTACAGCTTTGAAGTATGCACTCACACCTCTGTTACATACACGCACTGTTTTGCTACATACTTGTACACAGCTTTCTTACATACACCAACAGCTCTCTTATATACTCATGCAGCTCCACACACACAAACACTTATATATATATATATATATATATATGTACACTCATCCATCGTATACATTACCACATCTTGAAATTCCTTCCAGGAATGTGACTGATCACATGACCTGAAAGGTTCAATGGCTAATCAACAACTTTGTTTGATTGGGACCCTATCCATGCCACCTCACATATCAGGAGTGTCGTTCTTCTTTTCATAAAGAGGTCCAAGGGCTAGTCTTGCAGAAGTTTTTTCAGCTACACAGGATGCGCAACATCCGTGCAAGTCCTGGTGACTTTCTCCCCTGCACTGCACCGATCAGATAGATCAGTGTGGGGCAGGAGAAAGGAGAACAGTTCTTTCAGTGATCATGAAGGATGCTGTCAGTGTTTTCCTCCATCAGAATAAGCAGCCTCTAGACTGTAAGAAACACACACATTTTAACATCATTTTGATTGTCTAAAATTTACTGCAGCTAAAAATTACATTTGGTTTACAATGCATTTTGCCAGATATGTTGTCACTTGTCAAAGCTAAGAATTTTACATGCTGGGTTTTTTTTATGGCACATTTAGCACTGATAAGTTGTCACACTCTTGCTTAATATGTTAACATTCTGTCTGTAAACTGTATATGCATAGCTACCTTTTTGAAGCAATATTGAGATTTACTTAAGAACGTGGGGCCCAATAAATACCATCAATGGTGCCCAGTCCAAGAGATGGTGGATCCTATAGGTAAACACCACCTCATCATGCACTAAAACTTACTAAAAAAAAAAAAGATGTGAAGTTCACACATATAGAAAATGGACATTTTGTGAATACATATTACACGTATTGTAAAATAGATAGAGCTCATATGTAGAGTTTGTTTGATAAACTTTCCTACTACTTTGTCTAAATTAGAAGCAAATTGGTTGAACATTACTTCTACCTAAAATGGCAGAAAACGCACCTATCTTGGTGATGGACAGGACAGCTAGAGGGGATATGGAGGAGGCTGTTATTTTTTTTTTAATAGGTGTACTTTCACCAATTTACTGATAATTAATTGAAAGTAGATGATCGGTACAATTGCTGCCAATGCATTTTTTAAAGCTGTATTGTCATGAGTCAAATTTGATCATGTTAGGTTCTTGCATAGGTCCTATAGCATTGATAAGTTTCCACCCTCTTTCCTACATACACACATCTCTCCTGCATACACACAACTCTACTACTATCACACACGCAATTTTCCGAAATACACACACAACTCTCCTCCATACACAAACACAGTTCTAACACATATAGCTTTTCTACAGCTTTGAAGTATGCACTCACACCTCTGTTACATACACGCACTGTTTTGCTACATACTTGTACACAGCTTTCTTACATACACCAACAGCTCTCTTATATACTCATGCAGCTCCACACACACAAACACTTATATATATATATATATATATATGTACACTCATCCATCGTATACATTACCACATCTTGAAATTCCTTCCAGGAATGTGACTGATCACATGACCTGAAAGGTTCAATGGCTAATCAACAACTTTGTTTGATTGGGACCCTATCCATGCCACCTCACATATCAGGAGTGTCGTTCTTCTTTTCATAAAGAGGTCCAAGGGCTAGTCTTGCAGAAGTTTTTTCAGCTACACAGGATGCGCAACATCCGTGCAAGTCCTGGTGACTTTCTCCCCTGCACTGCACCGATCAGATAGATCAGTGTGGGGCAGGAGAAAGGAGAACAGTTCTTTCAGTGATCATGAAGGATGCTGTCAGTGTTTTCCTCCATCAGAATAAGCAGCCTCTAGACTGTAAGAAACACACACATTTTAACATCATTTTGATTGTCTAAAATTTACTGCAGCTAAAAATTACATTTGGTTTACAATGCATTTTGCCAGATATGTTGTCACTTGTCAAAGCTAAGAATTTTACATGCTGGGTTTTTTTATGGCACATTTAGCACTGATAAGTTGTCACACTCTTGCTTAATATGTTAACATTCTGTCTGTAAACTGTATATGCATAGCTACCTTTTTGAAGCAATATTGAGATTTACTTAAGAACGTGGGGCCCAATAAATACCATCAATGGTGCCCAGTCCAAGAGATGGTGGATCCTATAGGTAAACACCACCTCATCATGCACTAAAACTTACTAAAAAAAAAAAGATGTGAAGTTCACACATATAGAAAATGGACATTTTGTGAATACATATTACACGTATTGTAAAATAGATAGAGCTCATATGTAGAGTTTGTTTGATAAACTTTCCTACTACTTTGTCTAAATTAGAAGCAAATTGGTTGAACATTACTTCTACCTAAAATGGCAGAAAACGCACCTATCTTGGTGATGGACAGGACAGCTAGAGGGGATATGGAGGAGGCTGTTATTTTTTTTTTAATAGGTGTACTTTCACCAATTTACTGATAATTAATTGAAAGTAGATGATCGGTACAATTGCTGCCAATGCATTTTTTAAAGCTGTATTGTCATGAGTCAAATTTGATCATGTTAGGTTCTTGCATAGGTCCTATAGCATTGATAAGTTTCCACCCTCTTTCCTACATACACACATCTCTCCTGCATACACACAACTCTACTACTATCACACACGCAATTTTCCGAAATACACACACAACTCTCCTCCATACACAAACACAGTTCTAACACATATAGCTTTTCTACAGCTTTGAAGTATGCACTCACACCTCTGTTACATACACGCACTGTTTTGCTACATACTTGTACACAGCTTTCTTACATACACCAACAGCTCTCTTATATACTCATGCAGCTCCACACACACAAACACTTATATATATATATATATATATGTACACTCATCCATCGTATACATTACCACATCTTGAAATTCCTTCCAGGAATGTGACTGATCACATGACCTGAAAGGTTCAATGGCTAATCAACAACTTTGTTTGATTGGGACCCTATCCATGCCACCTCACATATCAGGAGTGTCGTTCTTCTTTCCATAAAGAGGTCCAAGGGCTAGTCTTGCAGAAGTTTTTTCAGCTACACAGGATGCGCAACATCCGTGCAAGTCCTGGTGACTTTCTTCCCTGCACTGCACCGATCAGATAGATCAGTGTGGGGCAGGAGAAAGGAGAACAGTTCTTTCAGTGATCATGAAGGATGCTGTCAGTGTTTTCCTCCATCAGAATAAGCAGCCTCTAGACTGTAAGAAACACACACATTTTAACATCATTTTGATTGTCTAAAATTTACTGCAGCTAAAAATTACATTTGGTTTACAATGCATTTTGCCAGATATGTTGTCACTTGTCAAAGCTAAGAATTTTACATGCTGGGTTTTTTTATGGCACATTTAGCACTGATAAGTTGTCACACTCTTGCTTAATATGTTAACATTCTGTCTGTAAACTGTATATGCATAGCTACCTTTTTGAAGCAATATTGAGATTTACTTAAGAACGTGGGGCCCAATAAATACCATCAATGGTGCCCAGTCCAAGAGATGGTGGATCCTATAGGTAAACACCACCTCATCATGCACTAAAACTTACTAAAAAAAAAAAAAGATGTGAAGTTCACACATATAGAAAATGGACATTTTGTGAATACATATTACACGTATTGTAAAATAGATAGAGCTCATATGTAGAGTTTATTTGATAAACTTTCCTACTACTTTGTCTAAATTAGAAGCAAATTGGTTGAACATTACTTCTACCTAAAATGGCAGAAAACGCACCTATCTTGGTGATGGACAGGACAGCTAGAGGGGATATGGAGGAGGCTGTTATTTTTTTTTTAATAGGTGTACTTTCACCAATTTACTGATAATTAATTGAAAGTAGATGATCGGTACAATTGCTGCCAATGCATTTTTTAAAGCTGTATTGTCATGAGTCAAATTTGATCATGTTAGGTTCTTGCATAGGTCCTATAGCATTGATAAGTTTCCACCCTCTTTCCTACATACACACATCTCTCCTGCATACACACAACTCTACTACTATCACACACGCAATTTTCCGAAATACACACACAACTCTCCTCCATACACAAACACAGTTCTAACACATATAGCTTTTCTACAGCTTTGAAGTATGCACTCACACCTCTGTTACATACACGCACTGTTTTGCTACATACTTGTACACAGCTTTCTTACATACACCAACAGCTCTCTTATATACTCATGCAGCTCCACACACACAAACACTTATATATATATATATATATATATATGTACACTCATCCATCGTATACATTACCACATCTTGAAATTCCTTCCAGGAATGTGACTGATCACATGACCTGAAAGGTTCAATGGCTAATCAACAACTTTGTTTGATTGGGACCCTATCCATGCCACCTCACATATCAGGAGTGTCGTTCTTCTTTTCATAAAGAGGTCCAAGGGCTAGTCTTGCAGAAGTTTTTTCAGCTACACAGGATGCGCAACATCCGTGCAAGTCCTGGTGACTTTCTCCCCTGCACTGCACCGATCAGATAGATCAGTGTGGGGCAGGAGAAAGGAGAACAGTTCTTTCAGTGATCATGAAGGATGCTGTCAGTGTTTTCCTCCATCAGAATAAGCAGCCTCTAGACTGTAAGAAACACACACATTTTAACATCATTTTGATTGTCTAAAATTTACTGCAGCTAAAAATTACATTTGGTTTACAATGCATTTTGCCAGATATGTTGTCACTTGTCAAAGCTAAGAATTTTACATGCTGGGTTTTTTTATGGCACATTTAGCACTGATAAGTTGTCACACTCTTGCTTAATATGTTAACATTCTGTCTGTAAACTGTATATGCATAGCTACCTTTTTGAAGCAATATTGAGATTTACTTAAGAACGTGGGGCCCAATAAATACCATCAATGGTGCCCAGTCCAAGAGATGGTGGATCCTATAGGTAAACACCACCTCATCATGCACTAAAACTTACTAAAAGAAAAAAAGATGTGAAGTTCACACATATAGAAAATGGACATTTTGTGAATACATATTACACGTATTGTAAAATAGATAGAGCTCATATGTAGAGTTTGTTTGATAAACTTTCCTACTACTTTGTCTAAATTAGAAGCAAATTGGTTGAACATTACTTCTACCTAAAATGGCAGAAAACGCACCTATCTTGGTGATGGACAGGACAGCTAGAGGGGATATGGAGGAGGCTATTTTTTTTTTAATAGGTGTACTATCACCAATTTGCTGATAATTCATTGAAAGTAGATGATCGGTACAATTGCTGCCAATGCATTTTTTAAAGCTGTATTGTCATGAGTCAAATTTGATCATGTTAGGTTCTTGCATAGGTCCTATAGCATTGATAAGTTTCCACCCTCTTTCCTACATACACACATCTCTCCTGCATACACACAACTCTACTACTATCACACACGCAATTTTCCGAAATACACACACAACTCTCCTCCATACACAAACACAGTTCTAACACATATAGCTTTTCTACAGCTTTGAAGTATGCACTCACACCTCTGTTACATACACGCACTGTTTTGCTACATACTTGTACACAGCTTTCTTACATACACCAACAGCTCTCTTATATACTCATGCAGCTCCACACACACAAACACTTATATATATATATATATATATATATGTACACTCATCCATCGTATACATTACCACATCTTGAAATTCCTTCCAGGAATGTGACTGATCACATGACCTGAAAGGTTCAATGGCTAATCAACAACTTTGTTTGATTGGGACCCTATCCATGCCACCTCACATATCAGGAGTGTCGTTCTTCTTTTCATAAAGAGGTCCAAGGGCTAGTCTTGCAGAAGTTTTTTCAGCTACACAGGATGCGCAACATCCGTGCAAGTCCTGGTGACTTTCTCCCCTGCACTGCACCGATCAGATAGATCAGTGTGGGGCAGGAGAAAGGAGAACAGTTCTTTCAGTGATCATGAAGGATGCTGTCAGTGTTTTCCTCCATCAGAATAAGCAGCCTCTAGACTGTAAGAAACACACACATTTTAACATCATTTTGATTGTCTAAAATTTACTGCAGCTAAAAATTACATTTGGTTTACAATGCATTTTGCCAGATATGTTGTCACTTGTCAAAGCTAAGAATTTTACATGCTGGGTTTTTTTATGGCACATTTAGCACTGATAAGTTGTCACACTCTTGCTTAATATGTTAACATTCTGTCTGTAAACTGTATATGCATAGCTACCTTTTTGAAGCAATATTGAGATTTACTTAAGAACGTGGGGCCCAATAAATACCATCAATGGTGCCCAGTCCAAGAGATGGTGGATCCTATAGGTAAACACCACCTCATCATGCACTAAAACTTACTAAAAAAAAAAAAAGATGTGAAGTTCACACATATAGAAAATGGACATTTTGTGAATACATATTACACGTATTGTAAAATAGATAGAGCTCATATGTAGAGTTTATTTGATAAACTTTCCTACTACTTTGTCTAAATTAGAAGCAAATTGGTTGAACATTACTTCTACCTAAAATGGCAGAAAACGCACCTATCTTGGTGATGGACAGGACAGCTAGAGGGGATATGGAGGAGGCTGTTATTTTTTTTTTAATAGGTGTACTTTCACCAATTTACTGATAATTAATTGAAAGTAGATGATCGGTACAATTGCTGCCAATGCATTTTTTAAAGCTGTATTGTCATGAGTCAAATTTGATCATGTTAGGTTCTTGCATAGGTCCTATAGCATTGATAAGTTTCCACCCTCTTTCCTACATACACACATCTCTCCTGCATACACACAACTCTACTACTATCACACACGCAATTTTCCGAAATACACACACAACTCTCCTCCATACACAAACACAGTTCTAACACATATAGCTTTTCTACAGCTTTGAAGTATGCACTCACACCTCTGTTACATACACGCACTGTTTTGCTACATACTTGTACACAGCTTTCTTACATACACCAACAGCTCTCTTATATACTCATGCAGCTCCACACACACAAACACTTATATATATATATATATATATATATATATGTACACTCATCCATCGTATACATTACCACATCTTGAAATTCCTTCCAGGAATGTGACTGATCACATGACCTGAAAGGTTCAATGGCTAATCAACAACTTTGTTTGATTGGGACCCTATCCATGCCACCTCACATATCAGGAGTGTCGTTCTTCTTTCCATAAAGAGGTCCAAGGGCTAGTCTTGCAGAAGTTTTTTCAGCTACACAGGATGCGCAACATCCGTGCAAGTCCTGGTGACTTTCTCCCCTGCACTGCACCGATCAGATAGATCAGTGTGGGGCAGGAGAAAGGAGAACAGTTCTTTCAGTGATCATGAAGGATGCTGTCAGTGTTTTCCTCCATCAGAATAAGCAGCCTCTAGACTGTAAGAAACACACACATTTTAACATCATTTTGATTGTCTAAAATTTACTGCAGCTAAAAATTACATTTGGTTTACAATGCATTTTGCCAGATATGTTGTCACTTGTCAAAGCTAAGAATTTTACATGCTGGGTTTTTTTATGGCACATTTAGCACTGATAAGTTGTCACACTCTTGCTTAATATGTTAACATTCTGTCTGTAAACTGTATATGCATAGCTACCTTTTTGAAGCAATATTGAGATTTACTTAAGAACGTGGGGCCCAATAAATACCATCAATGGTGCCCAGTCCAAGAGATGGTGGATCCTATAGGTAAACACCACCTCATCATGCACTAAAACTTACTAAAAAAAAAAAAAGATGTGAAGTTCACACATATAGAAAATGGACATTTTGTGAATACATATTACACGTATTGTAAAATAGATAGAGCTCATATGTAGAGTTTATTTGATAAACTTTCCTACTACTTTGTCTAAATTAGAAGCAAATTGGTTGAACATTACTTCTACCTAAAATGGCAGAAAACGCACCTATCTTGGTGATGGACAGGACAGCTAGAGGGGATATGGAGGAGGCTGTTATTTTTTTTTTAATAGGTGTACTTTCACCAATTTACTGATAATTAATTGAAAGTAGATGATCGGTACAATTGCTGCCAATGCATTTTTTAAAGCTGTATTGTCATGAGTCAAATTTGATCATGTTAGGTTCTTGCATAGGTCCTATAGCATTGATAAGTTTCCACCCTCTTTCCTACATACACACATCTCTCCTGCATACACACAACTCTACTACTATCACACACGCAATTTTCCGAAATACACACACAACTCTCCTCCATACACAAACACAGTTCTAACACATATAGCTTTTCTACAGCTTTGAAGTATGCACTCACACCTCTGTTACATACACGCACTGTTTTGCTACATACTTGTACACAGCTTTCTTACATACACCAACAGCTCTCTTATATACTCATGCAGCTCCACACACACAAACACTTATATATATATATATATATATATATATGTACACTCATCCATCGTATACATTACCACATCTTGAAATTCCTTCCAGGAATGTGACTGATCACATGACCTGAAAGGTTCAATGGCTAATCAACAACTTTGTTTGATTGGGACCCTATCCATGCCACCTCACATATCAGGAGTGTCGTTCTTCTTTTCATAAAGAGGTCCAAGGGCTAGTCTTGCAGAAGTTTTTTCAGCTACACAGGATGCGCAACATCCGTGCAAGTCCTGGTGACTTTCTCCCCTGCACTGCACCGATCAGATAGATCAGTGTGGGGCAGGAGAAAGGAGAACAGTTCTTTCAGTGATCATGAAGGATGCTGTCAGTGTTTTCCTCCATCAGAATAAGCAGCCTCTAGACTGTAAGAAACACACACATTTTAACATCATTTTGATTGTCTAAAATTTACTGCAGCTAAAAATTACATTTGGTTTACAATGCATTTTGCCAGATATGTTGTCACTTGTCAAAGCTAAGAATTTTACATGCTGGGTTTTTTTATGGCACATTTAGCACTGATAAGTTGTCACACTCTTGCTTAATATGTTAACATTCTGTCTGTAAACTGTATATGCATAGCTACCTTTTTGAAGCAATATTGAGATTTACTTAAGAACGTGGGGCCCAATAAATACCATCAATGGTGCCCAGTCCAAGAGATGGTGGATCCTATAGGTAAACACCACCTCATCATGCACTAAAACTTACTAAAAAAAAAAAAGATGTGAAGTTCACACATATAGAAAATGGACATTTTGTGAATACATATTACACGTATTGTAAAATAGATAGAGCTCATATGTAGAGTTTGTTTGATAAACTTTCCTACTACTTTGTCTAAATTAGAAGCAAATTGGTTGAACATTACTTCTACCTAAAATGGCAGAAAACGCACCTATCTTGGTGATGGACAGGACAGCTAGAGGGGATATGGAGGAGGCTGTTATTTTTTTTTTAATAGGTGTACTATCACCAATTTGCTGATAATTCATTGAAAGTAGATGATCGGTACAATTGCTGCCAATGCATTTTTTAAAGCTGTATTGTCATGAGTCAAATTTGATCATGTTAGGTTCTTGCATAGGTCCTATAGCATTGATAAGTTTCCACCCTCTTTCCTACATACACACATCTCTCCTGCATACACACAACTCTACTACTATCACACACGCAATTTTCCGAAATACACACACAACTCTCCTCCATACACAAACACAGTTCTAACACATATAGCTTTTCTACAGCTTTGAAGTATGCACTCACACCTCTGTTACATACACGCACTGTTTTGCTACATACTTGTACACAGCTTTCTTACATACACCAACAGCTCTCTTATATACTCATGCAGCTCCACACACACAAACACTTATATATATATATATATATATATGTACACTCATCCATCGTATACATTACCACATCTTGAAATTCCTTCCAGGAATGTGACTGATCACATGACCTGAAAGGTTCAATGGCTAATCAACAACTTTGTTTGATTGGGACCCTATCCATGCCACCTCACATATCAGGAGTGTCGTTCTTCTTTTCATAAAGAGGTCCAAGGGCTAGTCTTGCAGAAGTTTTTTCAGCTACACAGGATGCGCAACATCCGTGCAAGTCCTGGTGACTTTCTCCCCTGCACTGCACCGATCAGATAGATCAGTGTGGGGCAGGAGAAAGGAGAACAGTTCTTTCAGTGATCATGAAGGATGCTGTCAGTGTTTTCCTCCATCAGAATAAGCAGCCTCTAGACTGTAAGAAACACACACATTTTAACATCATTTTGATTGTCTAAAATTTACTGCAGCTAAAAATTACATTTGGTTTACAATGCATTTTGCCAGATATGTTGTCACTTGTCAAAGCTAAGAATTTTACATGCTGGGTTTTTTTATGGCACATTTAGCACTGATAAGTTGTCACACTCTTGCTTAATATGTTAACATTCTGTCTGTAAACTGTATATGCATAGCTACCTTTTTGAAGCAATATTGAGATTTACTTAAGAACGTGGGGCCCAATAAATACCATCAATGGTGCCCAGTCCAAGAGATGGTGGATCCTATAGGTAAACACCACCTCATCATGCACTAAAACTTACTAAAAAAAAAAAAAGATGTGAAGTTCACACATATAGAAAATGGACATTTTGTGAATACATATTACACGTATTGTAAAATAGATAGAGCTCATATGTAGAGTTTATTTGATAAACTTTCCTACTACTTTGTCTAAATTAGAAGCAAATTGGTTGAACATTACTTCTACCTAAAATGGCAGAAAACGCACCTATCTTGGTGATGGACAGGACAGCTAGAGGGGATATGGAGGAGGCTGTTATTTTTTTTTTAATAGGTGTACTTTCACCAATTTACTGATAATTAATTGAAAGTAGATGATCGGTACAATTGCTGCCAATGCATTTTTTAAAGCTGTATTGTCATGAGTCAAATTTGATCATGTTAGGTTCTTGCATAGGTCCTATAGCATTGATAAGTTTCCACCCTCTTTCCTACATACACACATCTCTCCTGCATACACACAACTCTACTACTATCACACACGCAATTTTCCGAAATACACACACAACTCTCCTCCATACACAAACACAGTTCTAACACATATAGCTTTTCTACAGCTTTGAAGTATGCACTCACACCTCTGTTACATACACGCACTGTTTTGCTACATACTTGTACACAGCTTTCTTACATACACCAACAGCTCTCTTATATACTCATGCAGCTCCACACACACAAACACTTATATATATATATATATATATATATATATATATGTACACTCATCCATCGTATACATTACCACATCTTGAAATTCCTTCCAGGAATGTGACTGATCACATGACCTGAAAGGTTCAATGGCTAATCAACAACTTTGTTTGATTGGGACCCTATCCATGCCACCTCACATATCAGGAGTGTCGTTCTTCTTTTCATAAAGAGGTCCAAGGGCTAGTCTTGCAGAAGTTTTTTCAGCTACACAGGATGCGCAACATCCGTGCAAGTCCTGGTGACTTTCTCCCCTGCACTGCACCGATCAGATAGATCAGTGTGGGGCAGGAGAAAGGAGAACAGTTCTTTCAGTGATCATGAAGGATGCTGTCAGTGTTTTCCTCCATCAGAATAAGCAGCCTCTAGACTGTAAGAAACACACACATTTTAACATCATTTTGATTGTCTAAAATTTACTGCAGCTAAAAATTACATTTGGTTTACAATGTATTTTGCCAGATATGTTGTCACTTGTCAAAGCTAAGAATTTTACATGCTGGGTTTTTTTATGGCACATTTAGCACTGATAAGTTGTCACACTCTTGCTTAATATGTTAACATTCTGTCTGTAAACTGTATATGCATAGCTACCTTTTTGAAGCAATATTGAGATTTACTTAAGAACGTGGGGCCCAATAAATACCATCAATGGTGCCCAGTCCAAGAGATGGTGGATCCTATAGGTAAACACCACCTCATCATGCACTAAAACTTACTAAAAAAAAAAAAGATGTGAAGTTCACACATATAGAAAATGGACATTTTGTGAATACATATTACACGTATTGTAAAATAGATAGAGCTCATATGTAGAGTTTGTTTGATAAACTTTCCTACTACTTTGTCTAAATTAGAAGCAAATTGGTTGAACATTACTTCTACCTAAAATGGCAGAAAACGCACCTATCTTGGTGATGGACAGGACAGCTAGAGGGGATATGGAGGAGGCTGTTATTTTTTTTTTAATAGGTGTACTATCACCAATTTGCAGATAATTCATTGAAAGTAGATGATCGGTACAATTGCTGCCAATGCATTTTTTAAAGCTGTATTGTCATGAGTCAAATTTGATCATGTTAGGTTCTTGCATAGGTCCTATAGCATTGATAAGTTTCCACCCTCTTTCCTACATACACACATCTCTCCTGCATACACACAACTCTACTACTATCACACACGCAATTTTCCGAAATACACACACAACTCTCCTCCATACACAAACACAGTTCTAACACATATAGCTTTTCTACAGCTTTGAAGTATGCACTCACACCTCTGTTACATACACGCACTGTTTTGCTACATACTTGTACACAGCTTTCTTACATACACCAACAGCTCTCTTATATACTCATGCAGCTCCACACACACAAACACTTATATATATATATATATATATATATATGTACACTCATCCATCGTATACATTACCACATCTTGAAATTCCTTCCAGGAATGTGACTGATCACATGACCTGAAAGGTTCAATGGCTAATCAACAACTTTGTTTGATTGGGACCCTATCCATGCCACCTCACATATCAGGAGTGTCGTTCTTCTTTTCATAAAGAGGTCCAAGGGCTAGTCTTGCAGAAGTTTTTTCAGCTACACAGGATGCGCAACATCCGTGCAAGTCCTGGTGACTTTCTCCCCTGCACTGCACCGATCAGATAGATCAGTGTGGGGCAGGAGAAAGGAGAACAGTTCTTTCAGTGATCATGAAGGATGCTGTCAGTGTTTTCCTCCATCAGAATAAGCAGCCTCTAGACTGTAAGAAACACACACATTTTAACATCATTTTGATTGTCTAAAATTTACTGCAGCTAAAAATTACATTTGGTTTACAATGCATTTTGCCAGATATGTTGTCACTTGTCAAAGCTAAGAATTTTACATGCTGGGTTTTTTTATGGCACATTTAGCACTGATAAGTTGTCACACTCTTGCTTAATATGTTAACATTCTGTCTGTAAACTGTATATGCATAGCTACCTTTTTGAAGCAATATTGAGATTTACTTAAGAACGTGGGGCCCAATAAATACCATCAATGGTGCCCAGTCCAAGAGATGGTGGATCCTATAGGTAAACACCACCTCATCATGCACTAAAACTTACTAAAAAAAAAAAAAGATGTGAAGTTCACACATATAGAAAATGGACATTTTGTGAATACATATTACACGTATTGTAAAATAGATAGAGCTCATATGTAGAGTTTATTTGATAAACTTTCCTACTACTTTGTCTAAATTAGAAGCAAATTGGTTGAACATTACTTCTACCTAAAATGGCAGAAAACGCACCTATCTTGGTGATGGACAGGACAGCTAGAGGGGATATGGAGGAGGCTGTTATTTTTTTTTTAATAGGTGTACTTTCACCAATTTACTGATAATTAATTGAAAGTAGATGATCGGTACAATTGCTGCCAATGCATTTTTTAAAGCTGTATTGTCATGAGTCAAATTTGATCATGTTAGGTTCTTGCATAGGTCCTATAGCATTGATAAGTTTCCACCCTCTTTCCTACATACACACATCTCTCCTGCATACACACAACTCTACTACTATCACACACGCAATTTTCCGAAATACACACACAACTCTCCTCCATACACAAACACAGTTCTAACACATATAGCTTTTCTACAGCTTTGAAGTATGCACTCACACCTCTGTTACATACACGCACTGTTTTGCTACATACTTGTACACAGCTTTCTTACATACACCAACAGCTCTCTTATATACTCATGCAGCTCCACACACACAAACACTTATATATATATATATATATATATATATATATATATATGTACACTCATCCATCGTATACATTACCACATCTTGAAATTCCTTCCAGGAATGTGACTGATCACATGACCTGAAAGGTTCAATGGCTAATCAACAACTTTGTTTGATTGGGACCCTATCCATGCCACCTCACATATCAGGAGTGTCGTTCTTCTTTTCATAAAGAGGTCCAAGGGCTAGTCTTGCAGAAGTTTTTTCAGCTACACAGGATGCGCAACATCCGTGCAAGTCCTGGTGACTTTCTCCCCTGCACTGCACCGATCAGATAGATCAGTGTGGGGCAGGAGAAAGGAGAACAGTTCTTTCAGTGATCATGAAGGATGCTGTCAGTGTTTTCCTCCATCAGAATAAGCAGCCTCTAGACTGTAAGAAACACACACATTTTAACATCATTTTGATTGTCTAAAATTTACTGCAGCTAAAAATTACATTTGGTTTACAATGCATTTTGCCAGATATGTTGTCACTTGTCAAAGCTAAGAATTTTACATGCTGGGTTTTTTTATGGCACATTTAGCACTGATAAGTTGTCACACTCTTGCTTAATATGTTAACATTCTGTCTGTAAACTGTATATGCATAGCTACCTTTTTGAAGCAATATTGAGATTTACTTAAGAACGTGGGGCCCAATAAATACCATCAATGGTGCCCAGTCCAAGAGATGGTGGATCCTATAGGTAAACACCACCTCATCATGCACTAAAACTTACTAAAAAAAAAAAAGATGTGAAGTTCACACATATAGAAAATGGACATTTTGTGAATACATATTACACGTATTGTAAAATAGATAGAGCTCATATGTAGAGTTTGTTTGATAAACTTTCCTACTACTTTGTCTAAATTAGAAGCAAATTGGTTGAACATTACTTCTACCTAAAATGGCAGAAAACGCACCTATCTTGGTGATGGACAGGACAGCTAGAGGGGATATGGAGGAGGCTGTTATTTTTTTTTTAATAGGTGTACTATCACCAATTTGCAGATAATTCATTGAAAGTAGATGATCGGTACAATTGCTGCCAATGCATTTTTTAAAGCTGTATTGTCATGAGTCAAATTTGATCATGTTAGGTTCTTGCATAGGTCCTATAGCATTGATAAGTTTCCACCCTCTTTCCTACATACACACATCTCTCCTGCATACACACAACTCTACTACTATCACACACGCAATTTTCCGAAATACACACACAACTCTCCTCCATACACAAACACAGTTCTAACACATATAGCTTTTCTACAGCTTTGAAGTATGCACTCACACCTCTGTTACATACACGCACTGTTTTGCTACATACTTGTACACAGCTTTCTTACATACACCAACAGCTCTCTTATATACTCATGCAGCTCCACACACACAAACACTTATATATATATATATATATATATATATGTACACTCATCCATCGTATACATTACCACATCTTGAAATTCCTTCCAGGAATGTGACTGATCACATGACCTGAAAGGTTCAATGGCTAATCAACAACTTTGTTTGATTGGGACCCTATCCATGCCACCTCACATATCAGGAGTGTCGTTCTTCTTTTCATAAAGAGGTCCAAGGGCTAGTCTTGCAGAAGTTTTTTCAGCTACACAGGATGCGCAACATCCGTGCAAGTCCTGGTGACTTTCTCCCCTGCACTGCACCGATCAGATAGATCAGTGTGGGGCAGGAGAAAGGAGAACAGTTCTTTCAGTGATCATGAAGGATGCTGTCAGTGTTTTCCTCCATCAGAATAAGCAGCCTCTAGACTGTAAGAAACACACACATTTTAACATCATTTTGATTGTCTAAAATTTACTGCAGCTAAAAATTACATTTGGTTTACAATGCATTTTGCCAGATATGTTGTCACTTGTCAAAGCTAAGAATTTTACATGCTGGGTTTTTTTATGGCACATTTAGCACTGATAAGTTGTCACACTCTTGCTTAATATGTTAACATTCTGTCTGTAAACTGTATATGCATAGCTACCTTTTTGAAGCAATATTGAGATTTACTTAAGAACGTGGGGCCCAATAAATACCATCAATGGTGCCCAGTCCAAGAGATGGTGGATCCTATAGGTAAACACCACCTCATCATGCACTAAAACTTACTAAAAAAAAAAAAGATGTGAAGTTCACACATATAGAAAATGGACATTTTGTGAATACATATTACACGTATTGTAAAATAGATAGAGCTCATATGTAGAGTTTGTTTGATAAACTTTTCCTACAACTTTGTCTAAATTAGAAGCAAATGGTTAACATTACTTCTACCTAAAATGGCAGAAAACGCACCTATCTTGGTGATGGACAGGACAGCTAGAGGGGATATGGAGGAGGCTGTTATTTTTTTTTAATAGGTGTACTATCACCAATTTGCAGATAATTCATTGAAAGTAGATGATCGGTACAATTGCTGCCAATGCATTTTTTAAAGCTGTATTGTCATGAGTCAAATATGATCATGTTAGGTTCTTGCATAGGTCCTATAGCATTGATAAGTTTCCACCCTCTTTCCTACATACACACATCTCTCCTGCATACACACACTCTACTACTATCACACACGCCATTTTCCGAAATACACACACAACTCTCCTCCCATACACAAACACAGTTCTAACACATATAGCTTTTCTACAGCTTTTGAAGTATGCACTCACACCTCTGTTACATACACGCACTGTTTTGCTACATACTTGTACACAGCTTTCTTACATACACCAACAGCTCTCTTATATACTCATGCAGCTACACACACACAAACACTTATATATATATATATATATATATATATATGTACACTCATCCATCGTATACATTACCACATCTTGAAATTCCTTCCAGGAATGTGACTGATCACATGACCTGAAAGGTTCAATGGCTAATCAACAACTTTGTTTGATTGGGACCCTATACATGCCACCTCACATATCAGGAGTGTCGTTCTTCTTTTCATAAAGAGGTCCAAGGGCTAGTCTTGCAGAAGTTTTTCAGCTACACAGGATGCGCAACATCCGTGCAAGTCCTGGTGACTTTCCTCCCCTGCACTGCACCGATCAGATAGATCAGTGTGGGGCAGGAGAAAGGGAGAACAGTTCTATCAGTGATCATGAAGGATGCTGTCAGTGTTTTCCTCCATCAGAATAAGCAGCCTCTAGACAGTAAGAAACACACACATTTTAACATCATTTTGATTGTCTAAAATTTACTGCAGCTAAAAATTACATTTGGTTTACAATGCATTTTGCCAGATATGTTGTCACTTGTCAAAGCTAAGAATTTTACATGCTGGGTTTTTTTATGGCAATTTAGCACTGATAAGTTGTCACACTCTTGCTTAATATGTTAACATTCTGTCTGTAACCTGTATATGCATAGCTACCTTTTTGAAGCAATATTGAGATTTACTTAAGAAAGTGGGGCCCAATAAATACCATCAATGGTGCCCAGTCCAAGAGATGGTGGAATCCTATAGGTAAACACCACCTCATCATGCACTAAAACTTACTATAAAAAAAAAAGATGTGAAGTTCACACATATAGAAAATGGACATTTTGTGAATACATATTACACGTATTGTAAAATAGATAGAGCTCATATGTAGAGTTTGTTTGATAAACTTTCCTACTACTTTGTCTAAATTAGAAGCAAATTGGTTGAACATTACTTCTACCTAAAATGGCAGAAAACGCACCTATCTTGGTGATGGACAGGACAGCTAGAGGGGATATGGAGGAGGCTGTTATTTTTTTTTTAATAGGTGTACTATCACCAATTTGCAGATAATTCATTGAAAGTAGATGATCGGTACAATTGCTGCCAATGCATTTTTTAAAGCTGTATTGTCATGAGTCAAATTTGATCATGTTAGGTTCTTGCATAGGTCCTATAGCATTGATAAGTTTCCACCCTCTTTCCTACATACACACATCTCTCCTGCATACACACAACTCTACTACTATCACACACGCAATTTCCGAAATACACACACAACTCTCCTCCATCACAAAACACAGTTCTAACACATATAGCTTTTCTACAGCTTTGAAGTATGCACTCACACCTCTGTTACATACACGCACTGTTTTGCTACATACTTGTACACAGCTTTCTTACATACACCAACAGCTCTCTTATATACTCATGCAGCTCCACACACACAAACACTTATATATATATATATATATATATGTACACTCATCCATCGTATACATTACCACATCTTGAAATTCCTTCCAGGAATGTGACTGATCACATGACCTGAAAGGTTCAATGGCTAATCAACAACTTTGTTTGATTGGGACCCTATCCATGCCACCTCACATATCAGGAGTGTCGTTCTTTCTTTTCATAAAGAGGTCCAAGGGCTAGTCTTGCAGAAGTTTTTTCAGCTACACAGGATGCGCAACATCCGTGCAAGTCCTGGTGACTTTCTCCCCTGCACTGCACCGATCAGATAGATCAGTGTGGGGCAGGAGAAAGGAGAACAGTTCTTTCAGTGATCATGAAGGATGCTGTCAGTGTTTTCCTCCATCAGAATAAGCAGCCTCTAGACTGTAAGAAACACACACATTTTAACATCATTTTGATTGTCTAAAATTTACTGCAGCTAAAAATTACATTTGGTTTACAATGCATTTTGCCAGATATGTTGTCACTTGTCAAAGCTAAGAATTTACATGCTGGGTTTTTTATGGCACATTTAGCACTGATAAGTTGTCACACTCTTGCTTAATATGTTAACATTCTGTCTGTAAACTGTATATGCATAGCTACCTTTTTGAAGCAATATTGAGATTTACTTAAGAACGTGGGGCCCAATAAATACCATCAATGGTGCCCAGTCCAAGAGATGGTGGATCCTATAGGTAAACACCACCTCATCATGCACTAAAACTTACTAAAAAAAAAAAAAGATGTGAAGTTCACACATATAGAAAATGGACATTTTGTGAATACATATTACACGTATTGTAAAATAGATAGAGCTCATATGTAGAGTTTATTTGATAAACTTTCCTACTACTTTGTCTAAATAGAAGCAAATTGGTTGAACATTACTTCTACCTAAAATGGCAGAAAACGCACCTATCTTGGTGATGGACAGGACAGCTAGAGGGGATATGGAGGAGGCTGTTATTTTTTTTTTAATAGGTGTACTTTCACCAATTTACTGATAATTAATTGAAAGTAGATGATCGGTACAATTGCTGGCAATGCATTTTTTAAAGCTGTATTGTCATGAGTCAAATTTGATCATGTTAGGTTCTTGCATAGGTCCTATAGCATTGATAAGTTTCCACCCTCTTTCCTACATACACACATCTCTCCTGCATACACACAACTCTACTACTATCACACACGCAATTTTCGAAATACACACACAACTCTCCTCCATACACAAACACAGTTCTAACACATATAGCTTTTCTACAGCTTTGAAGTATGCACTCACACCTCTGTTACATACACGCACTGTTTTGCTACATACTTGTACACAGCTTTCTTACATACACCAACAGCTCTCTTATATACTCATGCAGCTCCACACACACAAACACTTATATATATATATATATATATATATATATGTACACTCATCCATCGTATACATTACCACATCTTGAAATTCCTTCCAGGAATGTGACTGATCACATGACCTGAAAGGTTCAATGGCTAATCAACAACTTTGTTTGATTGGGACCCTATCCATGCCACCTCACATATCAGGAGTGTCGTTCTTCTTTTCATAAAGAGGTCCAAGGGCTAGTCTTGCAGAAGTTTTTTCAGCTACACAGGATGCGCAACATCCGTGCAAGTCCTGGTGACTTTCTCCCCTGCACTGCACCGATCAGATAGATCAGTGTGGGGCAGGAGAAAGGAGAACTGTTCTTTCAGTGATCATGAAGGATGCTGTCAGTGTTTTCCTCCATCAGAATAAGCAGCCTCTAGACTGTAAGAAACACACACATTTTAACATCATTTTGATTGTCTAAAATTTACTGCAGCTAAAATTACATTTGGTTTACAATGCATTTTGCCAGATATGTTGTCACTTGTCAAAGCTAAGAATTTTACATGCTGGGTTTTTTTATGGCACATTTAGCACTGATAAGTTGTCACACTCTTGCTTAATATGTTAACATTCTGTCTGTAACTGTATATGCATAGCTACCTTTTTGAAGCAATATTGAGATTTACTTAAGAACGTGGGGCCCAATAAATACCATCAATGGTGCCCAGTCCAAGAGATGGTGGATCCTATAGGTAAACACCACCTCATCATGCACTAAAACTTACTAAAAAAAAAAAGATGTGAAGTTCACACATATAGAAAATGGACATTTTGTGAATACATATTACACGTATTGTAAAATAGATAGAGCTCATATGTAGAGTTTGTTTGATAAACTTTCCTACTACTTTGTCTAAAATAGAAGCAAATTGGTTGAACATTACTTCTACCTAAAATGGCAGAAAACGCACCTATCTTGGTGATGGACAGGACAGCTAGAGGGGATATGGAGGAGGCTGTTATTTTTTTTTTAATAGGTGTACTATCACCAATTTGCTGATAATTCATTGAAAGTAGATGATCGGTACAATTGCTGCCAATGCATTTTTTAAAGCTGTATTGTCATGAGTCAAATTTGATCATGTTAGGTTCTTGCATAGGTCCTATAGCATTGATAAGTTTCCACCCTCTTTCCTACATACACACATCTCTCCTGCATACACACAACTCTACTACTATCACACACGCATTTTCCGAAATACACACACAACTCTCCTCCATACACAAACACAGTTCTAACACATATAGCTTTTCTACAGCTTTGAAGTATGCACTCACACCTCTGTTACATACACGCACTGTTTTGCTACATACTTGTACACAGCTTTCTTACATACACCAACAGCTCTCTTATATACTCCATGCAGCTCCACACACACAAACACTTATATATATATATATATATATATATATATGTACACTCATCCATCGTATACATTACCACATCTTGAAATTCCTTCCAGGAATGTGACTGATCACATGACCTGAAAGGTTCAATGGCTAATCAACAACTTTGTTTGATTGGGACCCTATCCATGCCACCTCACATATCAGGAGTGTCGTTCTTCTTTTCATAAAGAGGTCCAAGGGCTAGTCTTGCAGAAGTTTTTTCAGCTACACAGGATGCGCAACATCCGTGCAAGTCCTGGTGACTTTCTCCCCTGCACTGCACCGATCAGATAGATCAGTGTGGGGCAGGAGAAAGGAGAACAGTTCTTTCAGTGATCATGAAGGATGCTGTCAGTGTTTTCCTCCATCAGAATAAGCAGCCTCTAGACTGTAAGAAACACACACATTTTAACATCATTTTGATTGTCTAAAATTTACTGCAGCTAAAAATTACATTTGGTTTACAATGCATTTTGCCAGATATGTTGTCACTTGTCAAAGCTAAGAATTTTACATGCTGGGTTTTTTTATGGCACATTTAGCACTGATAAGTTGTCACACTCTTGCTTAATATGTTAACATTCTGTCTGTAAACTGTATATGCATAGCTACCTTTTTGAAGCAATATTGAGATTTACTTAAGAACGTGGGGCCCAATAAATACCATCAATGGTGCCCAGTCCAAGAGATGGTGGATCCTATAGGTAAACACCACCTCATCATGCACTAAAACTTACTAAAAAAAAAAAAGATGTGAAGTTCACACATATAGAAAATGGACATTTTGTGAATACATATACACGTATTGTAAAATAGATAGAGCTCATATGTAGAGTTTGTTTGATAAACTTTCCTACTACTTTGTCTAAATTAGAAGCAAATTGGTTGAACATTACTTCTACCTAAAATGGCAGAAAACGCACCTATCTTGGTGATGGACAGGACAGCTAGAGGGGATATGGAGGAGGCTGTTATTTTTTTTTTAATAGGTGTACTATCACCAATTTGCTGATAATTCATTGAAAGTAGATGATCGGTACAATTGCTGCCAATGCATTTTTTAAAGCTGTATTGTCATGAGTCAAATTTGATCATGTTAGGTTCTTGCATAGGTCCTATAGCATTGATAAGTTTCCACCCTCTTTCCTACATACACACATCTCTCCTGCATACACACAACTCTACTACTATCACACACGCAATTTTCCGAAATACACACACAACTCTCCTCCATACACAAACACAGTTCTAACACATATAGCTTTTCTACAGCTTTGAAGTATGCACTCACACCTCTGTTACATACACGCACTGTTTTGCTACATACTTGTACACAGCTTTCTTACATACACCAACAGCTCTCTTATATACTCATGCAGCTCCACACACACAAACACTTATATATATATATATATATATATATATATGTACACTCATCCATCGTATACATTACCACATCTTGAAATTCCTTCCAGGAATGTGACTGATCACATGACCTGAAAGGTTCAATGGCTAATCAACAACTTTGTTTGATTGGGACCCTATCCATGCCACCTCACATATCAGGAGTGTCGTTCTTCTTTTCATAAAGAGGTCCAAGGGCTAGTCTTGCAGAAGTTTTTTCAGCTACACAGGATGCGCAACATCCGTGCAAGTCCTGGTGACTTTCTCCCCTGCACTGCACCGATCAGATAGATCAGTGTGGGGCAGGAGAAAGGAGAACAGTTCTTTCAGTGATCATGAAGGATGCTGTCAGTGTTTTCCTCCATCAGAATAAGCAGCCTCTAGACTGTAAGAAACACACACATTTTAACATCATTTTGATTGTCTAAATTTACTGCAGCTAAAATTACATTTGGTTTACAATGCATTTTGCCAGATATGTTGTCACTTGTCAAAGCTAAGAATTTTACATGCTGGGTTTTTTTATGGCACATTAGCACTGATAAGTTGTCACACTCTTGCTTAATATGTTAACATTCTGTCTGTAAACTGTATATGCATAGCTACCTTTTTGAAGCAATATTGAGATTTACTTAAGAACGTGGGGCCCAATAAATACCATCAATGGTGCCCAGTCCAAGAGATGGTGGATCCTATAGGTAAACACCACCTCATCATGCACTAAAACTTACTAAAAAAAAAAAAGAGTGAAGTTCACACATATAGAAAATGGACATTTTGTGAATACATATTACACGTATTGTAAAATAGATAGAGCTCATATGTAGAGTTTATTTGATAAACTTTCCTACTACTTTGTCTAAATTAGAAGCAAATTGGTTGAACATTACTTCTACCTAAAATGGCAGAAAACGCACCTATCTTGGTGATGGACAGGACAGCTAGAGGGGATATGGAGGAGGCTGTTATTTTTTTTTTAATAGGTGTACTTTCACCAATTTACTGATAATTAATTGAAAGTAGATGATCGGTACAATTGCTGCCAATGCATTTTTTTAAAGCTGTATTGTCATGAGTCAAATTTGATCATGTTAGGTTCTTGCATAGGTCCTATAGCATTGATAAGTTTCCACCCTCTTCCTACATACACACATCTCTCCTGCATACACACAACTCTACTACTATCACACACGCAATTTTCCGAAATACACACACAACTCTCCTCCATACACAAACACAGCTCTAACACATATAGCTTTTCTACAGCTTTGAAGTATGCACTCACACCTCTGTTACATACACGCACTGTTTTGCTACATACTTGTACACAGCTTTCTTACATACACCAACAGCTCTCTTATATACTCATGCAGCTCCACACACACAAACACTTATATATATATATATATATATATATATATATGTACACTCATCCATCGTATACATTACCACATCTTGAAATTCCTTCCAGGAATGTGACTGATCACATGACCTGAAAGGTTCAATGGCTAATCAACAACTTTGTTTGATTGGGACCCTATCCATGCCACCTCACATATCAGGAGTGTCGTTCTTCTTTCCATAAAGAGGTCCAAGGGCTAGTCTTGCAGAAGTTTTTTCAGCTACACAGGATGCGCACATCCGTGCAAGTCCTGGTGACTTTCTCCCCTGCACTGCACCGATCAGATAGATCAGTGTGGGGCAGGAGAAAGGAGAACAGTTCTTTCAGTGATCATGAAGGATGCTGTCAGTGTTTTCCTCCATCAGAATAAGCAGCCTCTAGACTGTAAGAAACACACACATTTTAACATCATTTTGATTGTCTAAAATTTACTGCAGCTAAAAATTACATTTGGTTTACAATGCATTTTGCCAGATATGTTGTCACTTGTCAAAGCTAAGAATTTTACATGCTGGTTTTTTATGGCACATTTAGCACTGATAAGTTGTCACACTCTTGCTTAATATGTTAACATTCTGTCTGTAAACTGTATATGCATAGCTACCTTTTTGAAGCAATATTGAGATTTACTTAAGAACGTGGGGCCCAATAAATACCATCAATGGTGCCCAGTCCAAGAGATGGTGGATCCTATAGGTAAACACCACCTCATCATGCACTAAAACTTACTAAAAAAAAAAAAAGATGTGAAGTTCACACATATAGAAAATGGACATTTTGTGAATACATATTACACGTATTGTAAAATAGATAGAGCTCATATGTAGAGTTTATTTGATAAACTTTCCTACTACTTTGTCTAAATTAGAAGCAAATTGGTTGAACATTACTTCTACCTAAAATGGCAGAAAACGCACCTATCTTGGTGATGGACAGGACAGCTAGAGGGGATATGGAGGAGGCTGTTATTTTTTTTTTAATAGGTGTACTTTCACCAATTTACTGATAATTAATTGAAAGTAGATGATCGGTACAATTGCTGCCAATGCAATTTTTTAAAGCTGTATTGTCATGAGTCAAATTTGATCATGTTAGGTTCTTGCATAGGTCCTATAGCATTGATAAGTTTCCACCCTCTTTCCTACATACACACATCTCTCCTGCATACACACAACTCTACTACTATCACACACGCAATTTTCCGAAATACACACACAACTCTCCTCCATACACAAACACAGTTCTAACACATATAGCTTTTCTACAGCTTTGAAGTATGCACTCACACCTCTGTTACATACACGCACTGTTTTGCTACATACTTGTACACAGCTTTCTTACATACACCAACAGCTCTCTTATATACTCATGCAGCTCCACACACACAAACACTTATATATATATATATATATATATATATGTACACTCATCCATCGTATACATTACCACATCTTGAAATTCCTTCCAGGAATGTGACTGATCACATGACCTGAAAGGTTCAATGGCTAATCAACAACTTTGTTTGATTGGGACCCTATCCATGCCACCTCACATATCAGGAGTGTCGTTCTTCTTTTCATAAAGAGGTCCAAGGGCTAGTCTTGCAGAAGTTTTTTCAGCTACACAGGATGCGCAACATCCGTGCAAGTCCTGGTGACTTTCTCCCCTGCACTGCACCGATCAGATAGATCAGTGTGGGGCAGGAGAAAGGAGAACAGTTCTTTCAGTGATCATGAAGGATGCTGTCAGTGTTTTCCTCCATCAGAATAAGCAGCCTCTAGACTGTAAGAAACACACACATTTTAACATCATTTTGATTGTCTAAAATTTACTGCAGCTAAAAATTACATTTGGTTTACAATGCATTTTGCCAGATATGTTGTCACTTGTCAAAGCTAAGAATTTTACATGCTGGGTTTTTTTATGGCACATTTAGCACTGATAAGTTGTCACACTCTTGCTTAATATGTTAACATTCTGTCTGTAAACTGTATATGCATAGCTACCTTTTTGAAGCAATATTGAGATTTACTTAAGAACGTGGGGCCCAATAAATACCATCAATGGTGCCCAGTCCAAGAGATGGTGGATCCTATAGGTAAACACCACCTCATCATGCACTAAAACTTACTAAAAAAAAAAAGATGTGAAGTTCACACATATAGAAAATGGACATTTTGTGAATACATATTACACGTATTGTAAAATAGATAGAGCTCATATGTAGAGTTTGTTTGATAAACTTTCCTACTACTTTGTCTAAATTAGAAGCAAATTGGTTGAACATTACTTCTACCTAAAATGGCAGAAAACGCACCTATCTTGGTGATGGACAGGACAGCTAGAGGGGATATGGAGGAGGCTGTTATTTTTTTTTTAATAGGTGTACTATCACCAATTTGCTGATAATTCATTGAAAGTAGATGATCGGTACAATTGCTGCCAATGCATTTTTTAAAGCTGTATTGTCATGAGTCAAATTTGATCATGTTAGGTTCTTGCATAGGTCCTATAGCATTGATAAGTTTCCACCCTCTTTCCTACATACACACATCTCTCCTGCATACACACAACTCTACTACTATCACACACGCAATTTTCCGAAATACACACACAACTCTCCTCCATACACAAACACAGTTCTAACACATATAGCTTTTCTACAGCTTTGAAGTATGCACTCACACCTCTGTTACATACACGCACTGTTTTGCTACATACTTGTACACAGCTTTCTTACATACACCAACAGCTCTCTTATATACTCATGCAGCTCCACACACACAAACACTTATATATATATATATATATATATATGTACACTCATCCATCGTATACATTACCACATCTTGAAATTCCTTCCAGGAATGTGACTGATCACATGACCTGAAAGGTTCAATGGCTAATCAACAACTTTGTTTGATTGGGACCCTATCCATGCCACCTCACATATCAGGAGTGTCGTTCTTCTTTTCATAAAGAGGTCCAAGGGCTAGTCTTGCAGAAGTTTTTTCAGCTACACAGGATGCGCAACATCCGTGCAAGTCCTGGTGACTTTCTCCCCTGCACTGCACCGATCAGATAGATCAGTGTGGGGCAGGAGAAAGGAGAACAGTTCTTTCAGTGATCATGAAGGATGCTGTCAGTGTTTTCCTCCATCAGAATAAGCAGCTCTAGACTGTAAGAAACACACACATTTTAACATCATTTTGATTGTCTAAAATTTACTGCAGCTAAAAATTACATTTGGTTTACAATGCATTTTGCCAGATATGTTGTCACTTGTCAAAGCTAAGAATTTTACATGCTGGGTTTTTTTATGGCACATTTAGCACTGATAAGTTGTCACACTCTTGCTTAATATGTTAACATTCTGTCTGTAAACTGTATATGCATAGCTACCTTTTTGAAGCAATATTGAGATTTACTTAAGAACGTGGGGCCCAATAAATACCATCAATGGTGCCCAGTCCAAGAGATGGTGGATCCTATAGGTAAACACCACCTCATCATGCACTAAAACTTACTAAAAAAAAAAAAGATGTGAAGTTCACACATATAGAAAATGGACATTTTGTGAATACATATTACACGTATTGTAAAATAGATAGAGCTCATATGTAGAGTTTATTTGATAAACTTTCCTACTACTTTGTCTAAATTAGAAGCAAATTGGTTGAACATTACTTCTACCTAAAATGGCAGAAAACGCACCTATCTTGGTGATGGACAGGACAGCTAGAGGGGATATGGAGGAGGCTGTTATTTTTTTTTTAATAGGTGTACTTTCACCAATTTACTGATAATTAATTGAAAGTAGATGATCGGTACAATTGCTGCCAATGCATTTTTTAAAGCTGTATTGTCATGAGTCAAATTTGATCATGTTAGGTTCTTGCATAGGTCCTATAGCATTGATAAGTTTCCACCCTCTTTCCTACATACACACATCTCTCCTGCATACACACAACTCTACTACTATCACACACGCAATTTTCCGAAATACACACACAACTCTCCTCCATACACAAACACAGTTCTAACACATATAGCTTTTCTACAGCTTTGAAGTATGCACTCACACCTCTGTTACATACACGCACTGTTTTGCTACATACTTGTACACAGCTTTCTTACATCACCAACAGCTCTCTTATATACTCATGCAGCTCCACACACACAAACACTTATATATATATATATATATATATATATATGTACACTCATCCATCGTATACATTACCACATCTTGAAATTCCTTCCAGGAATGTGACTGATCACATGACCTGAAAGGTTCAATGGCTAATCAACAACTTTGTTTGATTGGGACCCTATCCATGCCACCTCACATATCAGGAGTGTCGTTCTTCTTTTCATAAAGAGGTCCAAGGGCTAGTCTTGCAGAAGTTTTTTCAGCTACACAGGATGCGCAACATCCGTGCAAGTCCTGGTGACTTTCTCCCCTGCACTGCACCGATCAGATAGATCAGTGTGGGGCAGGAGAAAGGAGAACAGTTCTTTCAGTGATCATGAAGGATGCTGTCAGTGTTTTCCTCCATCAGAATAAGCAGCCTCTAGACTGTAAGAAACACACACATTTTAACATCATTTTGATTGTCTAAAATTTACTGCAGCTAAAAATTACATTTGGTTTACAATGCATTTTGCCAGATATGTTGTCACTTGTCAAAGCTAAGAATTTTACATGCTGGGTTTTTTATGGCACATTTAGCACTGATAAGTTGTCACACTCTTGCTTAATATGTTAACATTCTGTCTGTAAACTGTATATGCATAGCTACCTTTTTGAAGCAATATTGAGATTTACTTAAGAACGTGGGGCCCAATAAATACCATCAATGGTGCCCAGTCCAAGAGATGGTGGATCCTATAGGTAAACACCACCTCATCATGCACTAAAACTTACTAAAAAAAAAAAAGATGTGAAGTTCACACATATAGAAAATGGACATTTTGTGAATACATATTACACGTATTGTAAAATAGATAGAGCTCATATGTAGAGTTTGTTGATAAACTTTCCTACTACTTTGTCTAAATTAGAAGCAAATTGGTTGAACATTACTTCTACCTAAAATGGCAGAAAACGCACCTATCTTGGTGATGGACAGGACAGCTAGAGGGGATATGGAGGAGGCTGTTATTTTTTTTTTAATAGGTGTACTATCACCAATTTGCTGATAATTCATTGAAAGTAGATGATCGGTACAATTGCTGCCAATGCATTTTTTAAAGCTGTATTGTCATGAGTCAAATTTGATCATGTTAGGTTCTTGCATAGGTCCTATAGCATTGATAAGTTTCCACCCTCTTTCCTACATACACACATCTCTCTGCATACACACAACTCTACTACTATCACACACGCAATTTTCCGAAATACACACACAACTCTCCTCCATACACAAACACAGTTCTAACACATATAGCTTTTCTACAGCTTTGAAGTATGCACTCACACCTCTGTTACATACACGCACTGTTTTGCTACATACTTGTACACAGCTTTCTTACATACACCAACAGCTCTCTTATATACTCATGCAGCTCCACACACACAAACACTTATATATATATATATATATATATATGTACACTCATCCATCGTATACATTACCACATCTTGAAATTCCTTCCAGGAATGTGACTGATCACATGACCTGAAAGGTTCAATGGCTAATCAACAACTTTGTTTGATTGGGACCCTATCCATGCCACCTCACATATCAGGAGTGTCGTTCTTCTTTTCATAAAGAGGTCCAAGGGCTAGTCTTGCAGAAGTTTTTTCAGCTACACAGGATGCGCACATCCGTGCAAGTCCTGGTGACTTTCTCCCCTGCACTGCACCGATCAGATAGATCAGTGTGGGGCAGGAGAAAGGAGAACAGTTCTTTCAGTGATCATGAAGGATGCTGTCAGTGTTTTCCTCCATCAGAATAAGCAGCCTCTAGACTGTAAGAAACACACACATTTTAACATCATTTTGATTGTCTAAAATTTACTGCAGCTAAAAATTACATTTGGTTTACAATGCATTTTGCCAGATATGTTGTCACTTGTCAAAGCTAAGAATTTTACATGCTGGGTTTTTTATGGCACATTTAGCACTGATAAGTTGTCACACTCTTGCTTAATATGTTAACATTCTGTCTGTAAACTGTATATGCATAGCTACCTTTTTGAAGCAATATTGAGATTTACTTAAGAACGTGGGGCCCAATAAATACCATCAATGGTGCCCAGTCCAAGAGATGGTGGATCCTATAGGTAAACACCACCTCATCATGCACTAAAACTTACTAAAAAAAAAAAAAGATGTGAAGTTCACACATATAGAAAATGGACATTTTGTGAATACATATTACACGTATTGTAAAATAGATAGAGCTCATATGTAGAGTTTATTTGATAAACTTTCCTACTACTTTGTCTAAATTAGAAGCAAATTGGTTGAACATTACTTCTACCTAAAATGGCAGAAAACGCACCTATCTTGGTGATGGACAGGACAGCTAGAGGGGATATGGAGGAGGCTGTTTATTTTTTTTTAATAGGTGTACTTTCACCAATTTACTGATAATTAATTGAAGTAGATGATCGGTACAATTGCTGCCAATGCATTTTTTAAAGCTGTATTGTCATGAGTCAAATTTGATCATGTTAGGTTCTTGCATAGGTCCTATAGCATTGATAAGTTTCCACCCTCTTTCCTACATACACACATCTCTCCTGCATAACACAACTCTACTACTATCACACACGCAATTTTCCGAAATACACACACAACTCTCCTCCATACACAAACACAGTTCTAACACATATAGCTTTTCTACAGCTTTGAAGTATGCACTCACACCTCTGTTACATACACGCACTGTTTTGCTACATACTTGTACACAGCTTTCTTACATACACCAACAGCTCTCTTATATACTCATGCAGCTCCACACACACAAACACTTATATATATATATATATATATATATATATGTACACTCATCCATCGTATACATTACCACATCTTGAAATTCCTTCCAGGAATGTGACTGATCACATGACCTGAAAGGTTCAATGGCTAATCAACAACTTTGTTTGATTGGGACCCTATCCATGCCACCTCACATATCAGGAGTGTCGTTCTTCTTTTCATAAAGAGGTCCAAGGGCTAGTCTTGCAGAAGTTTTTTCAGCTACACAGGATGCGCAACATCCGTGCAAGTCCTGGTGACTTTCTCCCCTGCACTGCACCGATCAGATAGATCAGTGTGGGGCAGGAGAAAGGAGAACAGTTCTTTCAGTGATCATGAAGGATGCTGTCAGTGTTTTCCTCCATCAGAATAAGCAGCCTCTAGACTGTAAGAAACACACACATTTTAACATCATTTTGATTGTCTAAAATTTACTGCAGCTAAAAATTACATTTGGTTTACAATGCATTTTGCCAGATATGTTGTCACTTGTCAAAGCTAAGAATTTACATGCTGGGTTTTTTTATGGCACATTTAGCACTGATAAGTTGTCACACTCTTGCTTAATATGTTAACATTCTGTCTGTAAACTGTATATGCATAGCTACCTTTTTGAAGCAATATTGAGATTTACTTAAGAACGTGGGGCCCAATAAATACCATCAATGGTGCCCAGTCCAAGAGATGGTGGATCCTATAGGTAAACACCACCTCATCATGCACTAAAACTTACTAAAAAAAAAAAGATGTGAAGTTCACACATATAGAAAATGGACATTTTGTGAATACATATTACACGTATTGTAAAATAGATAGAGCTCATATGTAGAGTTTGTTTGATAAACTTTCCTACTACTTTGTCTAAATTAGAAGCAAATTGGTTGAACATTACTTCTACCTAAAATGGCAGAAACGCACCTATCTTGGTGATGGACAGGACAGCTAGAGGGGATATGGAGGAGGCTGTTATTTTTTTTTAATAGGTGTACTATCACCAATTTGCTGATAATTCATTGAAAGTAGATGATCGGTACAATTGCTGCCAATGCATTTTTTAAAGCTGTATTGTCATGAGTCAAATTTGATCATGTTAGGTTCTTGCATAGGTCCTATAGCATTGATAAGTTTCCACCCTCTTTCCTACATACACACATCTCTCCTGCATACACACAACTCTACTACTATCACACACGCAATTTTCCGAAATACACACACAACTCTCCTCCATACACAAACACAGTTCTAACACATATAGCTTTTCTACAGCTTTGAAGTATGCACTCACACCTCTGTTACATACACGCACTGTTTTGCTACATACTTGTACACAGCTTTCTTACATACACCAACAGCTCTCTTATATACTCATGCAGCTCCACACACACAAACACTTATATATATATATATATATATATATATGTACACTCATCCATCGTATACATTACCACATCTTGAAATTCCTTCCAGGAATGTGACTGATCACATGACCTGAAAGGTTCAATGGCTAATCAACAACTTTGTTTGATTGGGACCCTATCCATGCCACCTCACATATCAGGAGTGTCGTTCTTCTTTTCATAAAGAGGTCCAAGGGCTAGTCTTGCAGAAGTTTTTCAGCTACACAGGATGCGCAACATCCGTGCAAGTCCTGGTGACTTTCTCCCTGCACTGCACCGATCAGATAGATCAGTGTGGGGCAGGAGAAAGGAGAACAGTTCTTTCAGTGATCATGAAGGATGCTGTCAGTGTTTTCCTCCATCAGAATAAGCAGCCTCTAGACTGTAAGGAAACACACACATTTTAACATCATTTTGATTGTCTAAAATTTACTGCAGCTAAAAATTACATTTGGTTTACAATGCATTTTGCCAGATATGTTGTCACTTGTCAAAGCTAAGAATTTTACATGCTGGGGTTTTTTTATGGCACATTTAGCACTGATAAGTTGTCACACTCTTGCTTAATATGTTAACATTCTGTCTGTAAACTGTATATGCATAGCTACCTTTTTGAAGCAATATTGAGATTTACTTAAGAACGTGGGGCCCAATAAATACCATCAATGGTGCCCAGTCCAAGAGATGGTGGATCCTATAGGTAAACACCACCTCATCATGCACTAAAACTTACTAAAAAAAAAAAAGATGTGAAGTTCACACATATAGAAAATGGACATTTTGTGAATACATATTACACGTATTGTAAATAGATAGAGCTCATATGTAGAGTTTATTTGATAAACTTCCTACTACTTTGTCTAAATTAGAAGCAAATTGGTTGAACATTACTTCTACCTAAAATGGCAGAAACGCACCTATCTTGGTGATGGACAGGACAGCTAGAGGGGATATGAGGAGGCTGTTATTTTTTTTTAATAGGTGTACTTTCACCAATTTACTGATAATTAATTGAAAGTAGATGATCGGTACAATTGCTGCCAATGCATTTTTAAAGCTGTATTGTCATGAGTCAAATTTGATCATGTTAGGTTCTTGCATAGGTCCTATAGCATTGATAAGTTTCCACCCTCTTTCCTACATACACACATCTCTCCTGCATACACACAACTCTACTACTATCACACACGCAATTTTCCGAAATACACACACAACTCTCCCTCCATACACAAACACAGTTCTAACACATATAGCTTTTCTACAGCTTTGAAGTATGCACTCACACCTCTGTTACATACACGCACTGTTTTGCTACATACTTGTACACAGCTTTCTTACATACACCAACAGCTCTCTTATATACTCATGCAGCTCCACACACACAAACACTTATATATATATATATATATATATGTACACTCATCCATCGTATACATTACCACATCTTGAAATTCCTTCCAGGAATGTGACTGATCACATGACCTGAAAGGTTCAATGGCTAATCAACAACTTTGTTTGATTGGACCCTATCCATGCCACCTCACATATCAGGAGTGTCGTTCTTCTTTTCATAAAGAGGTCCAAGGGCTAGTCTTGCAGAAGTTTTTTCAGCTACACAGGATGCGCAACATCCGTGCAAGTCCTGGTGACTTTCTCCCCTGCACTGCACCGATCAGATAGATCAGTGTGGGGCAGGAGAAGGAGAACAGTTCTTTCAGTGATCATGAAGGATGCTGTCAGTGTTTTCCTCCATCAGAATAAGCAGCCTCTAGACTGTAAGAAACACACACATTTTAACATCATTTTGATTGTCTAAAATTTACTGCAGCTAAAATTACATTTGGTTTACAATGCATTTTGCCAGATATGTTGTCACTTGTCAAAGCTAAGAATTTTACATGCTGGGTTTTTTTATGGCACATTTAGCACTGATAAGTTGTCACACTCTTGCTTAATATGTTAACATTCTGTCTGTAAACTGTATATGCATAGCTACCTTTTTGAAGCAATATTGAGATTTACTTAAGAACGTGGGGCCCAATAAATACCATCAATGGTGCCCAGTCCAAGAGATGGTGGATCCTATAGGTAAACACCACCTCATCATGCACTAAAACTTACTAAAAAAAAAAAAGATGTGAAGTTCACACATATAGAAAATGGACATTTTGTGAATACATATTACACGTATTGTAAATAGATAGAGCTCATATGTAGAGTTTGTTTGATAAACTTTCCTACTACTTTGTCTAAATTAGAAGCAAATTGGTTGAACATTACTTCTACCTAAAATGGCAGAAAACGCACCTATCTTGGTGATGGACAGGACAGCTAGAGGGGATATGGAGGAGGCTGTTATTTTTTTTTAATAGGTGTACTATCACCAATTTGCTGATAATTCATTGAAAGTAGATGATCGGTACAATTGCTGCCAATGCATTTTTTAAAGCTGTATTGTCATGAGTCAAATTTGATCATGTTAGGTTCTTGCATAGGTCCTATAGCATTGATAAGTTTCCACCCTCTTTCCTACATACACACATCTCTCCTGCATACACACAACTCTACTACTATCACACACGCAATTTTCCGAAATACACACACAACTCTCCTCCATACACAAACACAGTTCTAACACATATAGCTTTTCTACAGCTTTGAAGTATGCACTCACACCTCTGTTACATACACGCACTGTTTTGCTACATACTTGTACACAGCTTCTTACATACACCAACAGCTCTCTTATATACTCATGCAGCTCCACACACACAAACACTTATATATATATATATATATATATATGTACACTCATCCATCGTATACATACCACATCTTGAAATTCCTTCCAGGAATGTGACTGATCACATGACCTGAAAGGTTCAATGGCTAATCAACAACTTTGTTTGATTGGGACCCTATCCATGCCACCTCACATATCAGGAGTGTCGTTCTTCTTTTCATAAAGAGGTCCAAGGGCTAGTCTTGCAGAAGTTTTTTCAGCTACACAGGATGCGCAACATCCGTGCAAGTCCTGGTGACTTTCTCCCCTGCACTGCACCGATCAGATAGATCAGTGTGGGGCAGGAGAAAGGAGAACAGTTCTTTCAGTGATCATGAAGGATGCTGTCAGTGTTTTCCTCCATCAGAATAAGCAGCCTCTAGACTGTAAGAAACACACACATTTTAACATCATTTTGATTGTCTAAAATTTACTGCAGCTAAAATTACATTTGGTTTACAATGCATTTTGCCAGATATGTTGTCACTTGTCAAAGCTAAGAATTTTACATGCTGGGTTTTTTTATGGCACATTTAGCACTGATAAGTTGTCACACTCTTGCTTAATATGTTAACATTCTGTCTGTAAACTGTATATGCATAGCTACCTTTTTGAAGCAATATTGAGATTTACTTAAGAACGTGGGGCCCAATAAATACCATCAATGGTGCCCAGTCCAAGAGATGGTGGATCCTATAGGTAAACACCACCTCATCATGCACTAAAACTTACTAAAAAAAAAAAAAAGATGTGAAGTTCACACATATAGAAAATGGACATTTTGTGAATACATATTACACGTATTGTAAAATAGATAGAGCTCATATGTAGAGTTTATTTGATAAACTTTCCTACTACTTTGTCTAAATTAGAAGCAAATTGTTGAACATTACTTCTACCTAAAATGGCAGAAACGCACCTATCTTGGTGATGGACAGGACAGCTAGAGGGGATATGGAGGAGGCTGTTATTTTTTTTTAATAGGTGTACTTTCACCAATTTACTGATAATTAATTGAAAGTAGATGATCGGTACAATTGCTGCCCAATGCATTTTTTAAAGCTGTATTGTCATGAGTCAAATTTGATCATGTTAGGTCTTGCATAGGTCCTATAGCATTGATAAGTTTCCACCCTCTTTCCTACATACACACATCTCTCCTGCATACACACAACTCTACTACTATCACACACGCAATTTCCGAAATACACACACAACTCTCCTCCATACACAAACACAGTTCTAACACATATAGCTTTTCTACAGCTTTGAAGTATGCACTCACACCTCTGTTACATACACGCACTGTTTTGCTACATACTTGTACACAGCTTTCTTACATACACCAACAGCTCTCTTATATACTCATGCAGCTCCACACACACAAACACTTATATATATATATATATATATATATATATGTACACTCATCCATCGTATACATTACCACATCTTGAAATTCCTTCCAGGAATGTGACTGATCACATGACCTGAAAGGTTCAATGGCTAATCAACAACTTTGTTTGATTGGGACCCTATCCATGCCACCTCACATATCAGGAGTGTCGTTCTTCTTTTCATAAAGAGGTCCAAGGGCTAGTCTTTGCAGAAGTTTTTTCAGCTACACAGGATGCGCAACATCCGTGCAAGTCCTGGTGACTTTCTCCCCTGCACCTGCACCGATCAGATAGATCAGTGTGGGGCAGGAGAAAGGAGAACAGTTCTTTCAGT